>NW_009913800.1:0-24576 GCF_000696875.1 Nestor notabilis | reverse complement strand
GGGCTGGCTCAGCCACTGCTTGGGGTGTTCTGCACCACACAGCTCCAAGGCCAGTGCTCGGGGGGGACTGGGCGAGTTGAGAGCCACAGAGGGATTGGGAAGTGGCCACTACGTGCTTTACACCAAGGATTATCCCTGCAGAAATGAGCTTTCATAAAGCTTAAACTGATGTGTGTGTATATATAAAAAGCTAAGAGGCACTTCCTCAAAGAGCAGATCCAAAATGTCTAAGAGACAGGAGTCATTTTCAGGCATAAATACATGAAACCGCCACAGATCTGGAGTATTCCAAAGCTCCTTACTCATTTCCCAGCTCTATATTCACTCAAAGGCAATCTCATTTCCCAGCTTAATTATATGGCTGGAGCTGACACTCATGGCAGAGTCCGAGGTACACAGAGCACCTGATTGAATACAGCTCAGTGGGTAGGGCCACCCAGAACAGAACTGAATTACTCTGGTCTTGTCTGTGGTAACATGGGGAGGGAGAGCCAGGCTGCCCCACGCCTGTCACCTCACTGCACTAGGAGCTTCACCCATGGTGCAAAGGAACACACACACCAGCCTGATGTCCTCATGTGAAGGATGTTACTGTCAGCTCAGCCAAACGTGTGGTCCTGGAACAAACCAAACCCCTCAGGAGAGACGAGGAGGGACCTGGCCCTTCTGGAGGGGTTCCTTCAATGTGTTTTCATCCCATCCAACTGCCTCCAGTGACTGATGTAAGATGAAAGGTAAAAGTCTCCTGAAATCCCTGGGGAAAGCACCTCGTGCTCTGGTTTCAGGAAGCTCGGAGCTTCCCCAGAAACGTGCAAGGGTGGAAGTAGGAAATCCCCACAAGGGAAAGCGCAGGGAATTTCAGGGCTCCATCGTGTTTCCAGGTGTTTCTTCTCCTGGAAACTCTGCTCTGCATTTCCTTGCTCCTGAGCTCTGTGTGTGTGTGTGCCAAGAAAGAGCCTGGTGAGCAGCAGGGCAAGTCTGAACCATGGAAGAGCATGGAGGAAAAAGGGTAGTTGGGGACCTAAAGGAGTGGAACCAAAACTCTGGGAGGCCAAAAGGGCACAAGCAGGTACCACCGGTATCGGGGTGTCCCACTGCATCACACAGGAAGTCACAAGGGGCAGAAATGACATTTCAGGCCCAAACACCCCAAAATGCTCCCAGATGTGAGCGCCCAGGAGTCCCCCACAGGCACAGGCTGCCCCTTCTGCCCTAAGCACCGACCCTTTTCTGCATCCCAGCACATGCAGCCTTGCCTTTCCTGCTCTCAAACCACCGGTATCGGGGTGTCCCACTGCATCACACAGGAAGTCACAAGGGGCAGAAATGACATTTCAGGCCCAAACACCCCAAAATGCTCCCAGATGTGAGCGCCCAGGAGTCCCCCACAGGCACAGGCTGCCCCTTCTGCCCTAAGCACCGACCCTTTTCTGCATCCCAGCACATGCAGCCTTGCCTTTCCTGCTCTCAAACACACAGGCTTCCTGAAGCTCCCCCAGGATCACTAGAAACAAAGATGTGGATTCCTGCTTTGCTCCAGGACACCAGATTTGATAATCTGGAAGCCACCAGGATTAGAAGATCATGGCACGGGTGAGAGGCTCCTGGAGGAGGCAGGAGTCCTGGTGGAGGGGAGAATGAGCATTCAAATCGACATCCTGTTTATGAGCCGAGCGTGGCTAATATCCCTGCAGACTTCCTCGAATCCATAGTGCCCTGCCAAGAAGAGGGAAATGAACTGCCACGTGCCCAGGAGGAGGACAGGGCAGCAGAGGACAGGCACCGCGCTCAGTGTGGGAAAGGGGAAGAAAGGGGGAAGGACAGTCTGTTTTCATGGCAAAGACCCATAGAACATATCTCCTTCTGTGCAGTGAACACAGGGAAAAGCTGAGGACCTTGTCCCAGGCTAACACCTATGACTTCATGCCACACGTTCACTGGGATCCAATTATAACTGTAACTGAACTATAATTAAGCTTTCCTGCATGGATGATCACTCCATAAAGAAAACCACCTTTTCCATTTAGTTCAGTTGTCTCTACATCAGCTTCACTTGAAGCCAGGAGAAGCCCCACTTCTTTGGGAACAGAGCACGTGAGCAGCCTCATCAGTAATCCCTACACAAGTGGAACTGGGCCAGGAAGCGTTGCCATAAGTCAGCAATTGATCTCCTCAGAGTAACAAGAGCCAACAGATGGCACCGGCAAATTGAGTGCACTGAAAGAAATCAACATGTTGATTTAGGAGAAACATTTCCTACAATTGTTCCGAGGCGTCCTCCCGCTCCCAATCCCTCCTGAACACCCTCACTGAGCAGCCGCTGCATGTGTTCTGCTGCGGAGGAACACGGCCATGCCACTCTGCTCCCGTGCTACCCCACGGGGGAACGGGGCAGAGCACAAGAGAGGCTGGCTCTGGAGCAGGTCTTGGGGCTACTAAAGGAGTAAGCCTGGAGAAGGCCAGTCTAAAGGCACAGACAGGAGCTGAGCTGGTTCCGCAGCACAGCAGCCCTCTCCTTTCTGCCTATTACAGCCTTGCTGGGTGCTGACGTGAGCTGTCAGAGGGCTGACAGCAAAGAGCTCCTCTTTCCAGCTGCTCCTGCCTGCCAGGGACACTTGGGAAGCTCAGAACACGGCCCCTTTGGATTAAGCAGCTGCTGGAGGGGTAAGAATCACTCCCGTAAGCAGATCCTGACACTGCACAGGGCCTTTGGGAGAGCTCCGGTACCAGAGACTGGGGTCAAAGCAGACGGGGAGGCAAAGGAAAAGCTGCTGCAATGCACCTACCGAGGAGCTGCACCCTCCAGAATCCTCACATGCTGCTCGACAGGCTCTGCCCCAGCCTTTCCCCTCTGCTTTGGAGGAGTCTACTCAGAAGAGCTCTGCAGATCCCCCCAGAAAGCACGTGCAGAAGCTGATCCGTGTTTTAGCTGCATGCAGGGACACTTCACTGACATGTGGGCACAGGGCTGGGATGAGAACCAAACATGAACTCCAGGCTACTGAGGGCCATGTCCCCTCCTGAGGGCTCAGTGGGTAGCTGTCACTTGTCAGCAACGCCACCTTTGCAGATGATGGTTGGGTGGCAGAGGTACATGTTCTCCAAGCTGGCTGTCACCACAAGCCTGCCTGGGTGCTGAGGGGCACTCGAAGTGATCCCTCTGCATGTAAACAGGCAATTGGTACAGGTTTTACTCACAAGAAAGCACTCAGCAGCAGAGATGTGCTCTGATATTCTCAAACACCCAGACAATGGCCTGTTACCAGACCAGGGAGGCTTCTCTCAACAAGCTCCTGGGCAAACAAAGGCATCTTCCCCTTGGAATTAACCCACCAGCAGACCCCCCCCAAGTGAAGGGGTGCAGCAGATAAACCCAGGCCCTTCTGCAGCCAAACTGGGGGCTTTGGAGGTGGCACAAACAAATATTGGCAGCAACTGAAAGCAGGAAACCGTGGACCAAGATGCACAGAGCGAAGTGTGTTTGCTCAGGAAGGAAGTTATCACCGTGTCCACATCCCTCTTCAGAATCAATGCAGTGACTTGTGTCTTGCACAAGGTGAAGAAAACGCCGATGGTGTTTTGGGAAAAGTCAATACATGCAAACCCCTGGGCCTGGTGCAGTGTTAATGCCCTGCTTGTGAGTGCTGTGCTCTGCTGTGACCCTTCCCTGATCCCAGGGGAACGGGTCTGGATTTCAGTGCCAGAAGCACAGACCCCACATTGACGCCTGCAGCTCTGCTAAACCCAGTGGGGACAATCTCAGCATTCCAGGGCATGTACAACTGGATGGAGCCGAGGGCAGAGCACAGGAGTGGGGCACATTCACACAATTCCCACCTCTTCTGAACCCTTCCAGCTTTACACATGCCCTGTTTACATTGCAACTGCCCTCTCCATCCTTTCACTTAGCACCCTGTTACAAGAGGAGGAAACCCTCCAGCTCCACAGCTTCAGCTGACGCTGGTGCCAGTGATTTGTTTCTTTAGCTTAGAAGCCTTATAAAACCACTGTAATGCTTAACAGACGCAAGGGTGAGAACTTCACAGGGGTCAGAGAAATGGATTAGAGGTGCTATGGAACACTATTTCTTCATCCTCGTCAAGGAAAAAGGCAAACTATACCCACAAACATCAGCCCACAGTGATGGCCCATGCTACTACATTGAAATAAGTTCACAGTCATGGGAAACTGACTGGCTGCTGATGGGATTTCACTGAACTCCTTCATAAGGATACCTAGGAACCAGTATTAAGCATCAGCTGAAGCCTAAGGGATAAAAGCTCAGGTAACAGGCAGGTAAAGGCTCCTGTCTCACTAATGCTGGACGCCCCAGCCCAGCTCCTTGGTTTCTGTAAGTCTCACTTCCACCTCCTGCTCTTTGATCTAAAAAGAGACTTTCCAGGGCAGAGACTGAGATCTCCCAGAGCAGCACATGCTGTGACCCGCTCACAGACCTCACACTGCACATCAGGCCACTATCTGGTCACATCTCAGCTGAGCTGCGGGCACCAAACACGGCACACGCATGTTTAATGCAGCTTTTGGTTGCAGCATTAGTAATCACAGGGGCTCTGATAAGGCAATGCAAGTGCTCCGTGGGTTTGCTGGAGTGAAAGGAGGGAGAACAGGGCAGTGATCACCGCTGTGGTTCAGCCCCATGTTGTGGTCCAGCCCCACACTGTGCAGACAGCGCTGCAGCACTACCTGCATGGGTCCTGTGCAAACAAAACCCACCTTGGCACCTACTACACAAAGATTGCACTTGCTAATTAAAACCGGTTTCTGAATGAGCTCGGTTAAACTAGTGCAGGTCCTTATGGAGGAGCATTTACATGCATGTAAACCCCTTCACACATCAAACGGGGTGTGAAGCAGCAGATCCTGGCCACATAAGCCTGGCTATGGTGTCTAAGCCTGGCTATGGTGTAGAGGAGGCTCAGATCCAGTCGCTCAGACCAGCAGAGCTGAACAGGCTGTTTCTGCTTATGCCTGACCAGCGTCTTGCTTGTGCTGCAGCTCGGCCTCTCAGCACCCTGCACACAAGCAAAGCCAAGAGGGGAATCAATGCCTGGAGAGACACTTGCTCATCTTGGTCCCTTTCAACCCAGGTCACCCTCCATCTCAGGGACCTTCAAACTGGTTCCTTAATCGCTCTCCACCCATAAAGCCATTCAGCAGCTGAACTTCTGTCCAAAGCAGCAAGGTTGGGCCATGCCAGTGCAATGTGGCACTAACCTCCTTTTAAATGAAGGTGAATGGAGGAAAGGCCTGCGAAAAGGCAATGACAACACAGGATGTTCCTGCCTTTACCTGCCCCATTTCCCATCAGGTAGAGCACTGCACATCGCTCTGCACTGCATGTAGGAGGGGAAGCACAAAGCAGCTTGTGTGCGCTCAGCTCCGCACCTCGGCAGCGATGGGAAGAGCCGAGCACCCGAGGGGGATGGCACAGAGCAGGATCCTGCAGGAGCCCAGGCTGCCGGGAAGCGCAGCAGCAAGAAGGGGAGGGAAAGCTGCTGCCGAGGAGAAGGTTGGAAGACCTTTCACAAGGAGAGCTCAGCCCCATGCCTTGCACACGGTCAGAAGAGGCTGCTACTCACTGACGGAATACCTCATCCTCGCTCCCATCAGACACATAGCGAGCAGCCAGCTATGGAGCCCTGCAACCATCTCTCAATAAGCAAAGAGCAGCAGCTTGTTCTTAATGACAGGAGCAACACGCACACACAGTAAGGGTGGCTCTGGTTCAGCTCCCCACTCTTCCACACAGCACAAGAAATCCCACTGCTGTAAGCTGCCAACAGGAAAAATAACTGGCAATGGGTCAGGATGTGCAGCAGAGCCACAGGGAGCCTCTGCACTGGCTTCCAACTGATTTCCTGAGGCTCCTCAAGGGTTAAAGCAGAGCATTTCTGGAAGATATTAGGCACTGATGCCTTGGCTTCCCTTCTGCACACAGCAAGAACCTCCAGAGGAATCTGTCATCCCATATAACAACCCTTTTTCTCACCCTGAGCGCCCGCTCCCTGCGCCTCGCCACAGCCCGAGCGGCGGTGGCTCCGTGCGGAGCTGCGACACGGAATCCTGCCCACATTCCAGGGAGGAGGTTCTGCAGCACACACAGCGCTCCGCGTGTGTACTTACATTGGCTGCAGTTATGTTCTGAAGTGTGATAGCTCCTGGTTAAATAGGAAGGCTGAAGGAACATTAACTGTCACACTGGGATCACAAGACTATCAGAGAAAGGCTAAAGCAACAGCTAAGATGGAACTTCATATTCCACCAAGTCCATCTGGGAATACCTGTCAGGGTTAGGTCTGTTCTATACCAAAGGCTATCTGCCTGGATATTCCAAATAAACCACAGCAAGAGGCAGCACTACAGCACATGCCTGCAGAAGGGGGAGTCATGCTGTAAAACTGCCACGACTCCATGAGTGCCAAACCCCAAACTCTTGGGGTCTCCTGGGAATCACAGGCACTTCTCTAAGGGTCTGCTGGCAGCTCAGCTCCCACAACCCCAGTGAGAACATCTAACACCCTACACCAAGGAGCCAGCACCAAGCAATTGCCAGCTTCACCACCGGTGACAGCATCACCTTTATTGCCGAGGTTATTCTAAGGTGCTAAACGCTTTGGGACTGGAGGACCTGGAGCAGGAAGGGCACAGCAGGATACAGCAGAATGCCAGCTCTGGATGATGCACTCAAAGCTTCAGAGGCTGCGTTTCCAGCAGAAGGCAGTTTCTATGGGAACAACCCAGCAGCAGCCCCGTCACAAGACGCCTCAGCCAGGCCCTGCCTTGGAGAGGCACATGCAGGGTCCCGGCCCAGCTGCTCCGCACTGGGAATGCTGAGGGAGCGCAGGTCTGCGGGCTGGCGCGTACCCACTGCTCAGCCAGGCTCTGCTGCCCACAGCACCAGCGTGTGCTCAGCAGCAGCACCCGCTCCACGGCTGCTTTCCCTGGGGAGACTCTTCCTGCCTGGATCCACGCTCCTCCTGGGAGCGGGACTTTCCTTGTGAACAGTGCAGGCAGCAGAGCGCTGGTGCCACGAGCGACCTGGCGCAGGGCACAGCCGAGATAATCCCACCCCTGGGAACAGCACAGCAGCTTGAGGAGGAAACACACCGCGTGGGCTAAGCACTTCTCACCCTCTCTGCCAGATGTGGCATCTCTCCTCTTCTCCGGACCACTCATCCCTCTTCCCGCCCCAACATCTGCAGGCTGAGCACTAACAACTGGTGAAGCCTGACTCTCAGAAAGGTTCCCCAAGTCGCTGCACAGCATCATGAAGATGCTCTGCATCAGGTTATCAGCTCTGAGGCACAACTGTAACCGATATGCCCACGGTATTTCCAGTACAAAGCAGTACATAGTGGTTTTGCTCCAAAGAGCCGGGTGCCTGTGTGCACATGAGGCACCAGTACGTGTGCCATCACATAATAAATTCTGGTTTCACATCTACAGGACTAAACATCACAATTTCCATCAGGCACAAGACTACAGCAGAAAGCCACTGCCTTCCCAAAGCCATCGCCTCCGCTCACTGCCTCCATCCCCAAGTTAATTAAAGCTCCCCCAATTAGCTGCTTTAGGGAGGGTTAATGTCACTGTCAGGACAACAGTGCCATGGTCCCCTGGGCCTGAGAACAGCCATGGCTGCCTCAGCCCCCCGCTGCACACAAGAACATTCAGACTCAGAGGTTCCAGCATCACCACCCCTCACTCCAGAACTGTTATGAAATGAAGTGGAAATTTTGGGGAAGAGAAGCCAAAAGTGAAACTAAGGAATGCAGCCTTCAACACATTAACTCTCAGTGACCAGGATCAAGATCCCAGCCATGGATAGGCCTCTCCTCTCCCCGATCCTGCACATGCTTTGCAGTAGAAGCAAACCAGATGGTGCTGGTGTGAGTAGCACGGATTCGGGAAGGCTGCCCTGCCCCGTGCCCCTGCACCATCCATGTCTCATTATTTGCACTGACTCATAGACATGCACTAGAGAGATTAAAAGCAGTGACCTTAAAACCTCTACCCAGTCCCAGCAGCACCTCTGCAGGGAGGGGGCAGCGTCCATAAAGCAGCTCATCCAGGGAATGCCTGGCAGGGATGTCCCTCCACCACCACTCATCCTGCCCTGCGAGGGATGCTGCTCGGGACAGAGCAATGTTGAAGCTCCATGTGGCTGATGTTTGCAGCCTCTTGATGTTCCCTGGACTCCTCCAAACCCCTGTTAGGTGGAGACCCACCGGCTGCATCCACCCTTCTGCTTCTGGCAGGTTTATACAAGTACAGGGCTGGCAACTGGTGTTTGGTCACAGTTTGGCTTAAAATAAACCCATGCTCTGCAGTGGTATTTCCACCCAAGGCTGAGGGGCGAATACCTAAGTCAAGTCAGAAACTTCCTCGCTCCCAACACATGAGAGGCTCAGAGCTTGCTGAGGACAAAACACCCTTGCAGTTATCTCCACTAAGAGTCCCCAGTGGGGTCAGAGCACAGCACCAGGCTCTTGGAGCTTTAGGAAGCTGGATTCTTCCCCCAGAAACACAAGAATTAGCTTAAATTTGAAGGCTGTTCTCTAACAAAGCAGCCTGGCAGGAGATCATTCCATAGCAGGAACTGCACAGAGCAGTGTTTTAAAGCATCCCCTTTCACACTTCGGTGTAGCTCTGAATTCCAACACTCCAGAAGCCTACGAGCCACTTCCAACAATAGTATCTGATTTCCCTTATCAGTGGGGGTAGCTTAAACCCACAGATAATGCTCTGAGGAGCTGAAGACCTACTTCAAAGCCACGCTAGAGCATCAGCACTCTCACCTCTGGGCTGGCACCACAACTGGGAAGACAGATGTCAGGTCCCTGAGTCACTGTTCCGCGCAAGCTGAAGCACAACACGGCTCCTCACAGGAGCCAATCCAGGGAAGGACAGGACAATTCCAAGGTTTCACACTAAATACTCGAGCAATCCACTGCTCTAAGGGTCACAGAGCCACTAACCCCAGGCTGGTGGCACTATGTGCCAAAGGGACAAACCACGGCAGCGATGGGTGTCATGGTCCTATCACCGCTGCTCCATCAGTGCAAACTGAAGGTGCTTCTGCTGCACCCCAGCTCTGAGTTACAGCAAGGGACAAGGGGTATTTTTGGAGCACAGACACGGCTATTTTGAAAGCAGACGTAGCGTTGTAGTACCCAAATTCTAATTGTGGCTGCTGCTTTGCTTTGCCACCGTAAATCCTGTTCTGAGGGAGTAAGACAGCAGCCAATACACGAGCGTAGGCATTGCACAACTGGGCTTCTGCAGGCACTTGGTGTGAAGCATAATGTGCTTAGAAGACTTAATTTCTAGGGACTGTTTAAATACTGAAGAGTAAACACTGAGTCAGAGGCGAGCTCTGAATCCAGGTGAAGGCAGCAGGGGCACGTGGAAGCAAAGCCACAGCCTGGAGTTCACTCAATGCCTCCCCTTGTAGACGGGAATTCAGGGCCCAACGCAGGACAAAGCCTCTTTCATATGTGCAGAGACTGCAAGGAAACAAAACCCAAACAAGTAAAGCCCATCTACAGGGGGCTTAAACCAGGTCTGCAACACAACCTGGTGTGCCTTAATTTGGGGTATGTGAGCACAGGGGTCAGATGCAAGTACAAGGAAACACAGAGCACAGCAGCAGTGCAGAAGGGAAGAGGGGTGGATGCTCATCCCAAGGGTGTAGGGAGGTGCTGTCACTTCTGGGGAGGTACCTCGATGTTCCTGTGCACAGCAGCTACTGTTCCCTTCCCTGGGCAACCACCTCAGACTCCGGCAGTGTTCCCATTTCATGGCATTCCCCATTTCTTACATCAAGCAGGGCAGAAGCACCGGCCCCAGGAATCCAGCAAGCACATCCACTTGTGCCTTCAGCAGGCTGACTAGTTACTTCCACAAGAACAAAGGGATGCAGTTATTGACTCACTGCACCTCTGCATCTGCCAGCACAGCGAGCTGCATGTGGAATCAGAGAGCTGTGTATCAGGGTGACTCCCCAGTTCACAGAGCCAGAGGTCCAGACAGATTCCCCTTGTCCATACACCACACAGGAACAGGCGTTGCTGGTACCAAACCACCCTTCCCAAGCTGCACCACCAGCTCTGTGACGGTGCCCAGCAGCACCCAGCTTCCCTGCTCGTGTCCCAGCAAAGCAGAAGCTGCTCTCAGCCGAGGGACTTCTGCTCCTCAGGAGGGGCAGGGACCACAGGCAGTGCTCCGCAAACTTGGCAGCCCATGTGGGAGCTGACAGAGGCAGGGTGGGCAAGCTGGAGCCACGGGAACTGCTTTGGCTCCTGCCCGAGGAGCCTGAGAAATTGGAAGTGGCGCTCCATTTGTTTCAATTACCTTCAGCAACCATGCTCCATATGTGGGAACAAACAGGCACTCTGGTAGCCCTGAACACAAGCAGGAGTAAATTGCTCCAAGATGCACATCTGCAGCTCCCAAGGAGCAGACAGACAGGCTGCCGAGTCGGGATGAGAGCTGCCTTACAAGATTTCCTCAAAGAACTCTTATGGCAGCACACAAAGGTACCTCTGGGGCTGCACGGGGGTTCAGGAACACCAAACCCCTGCACACGGCTGCAGAGCTGTACCTAAGTGCCACGCAGCTCTGCTGAGCACATACTGAACCCATTGCACAGCCCCTCGGGACCCGTGCCATTGGAGAGCCTTACGCAAGGCCCGGTGACAAATGCCACCCCCCTTGACTCGGGGGGGCAGGATGAGCCTGCAGGGATTGCAGATCACATTTCCCATCTCCCTGCTCATTCACTGGTGTCATTTGTGATGCCCTTGCTCTCCAGGGACGTATTACCAGGAGCTACAGGAGATTTCTATGAACTTCAAGCATACCAGCAAGGAAGGAAAGGTGCTGCCTTGCAAAGTGATCGCTCTTTCTGCCTCTCTTAAAACACAGGTGTAAAAGGAGCTTGCCTACCAACTGCAGGACTGGCAGCACTAAATCCTCACTGCTCCCAGTGCTAGAAACCAGATAAAACCCAGGGAGTTTGCAATTTGCTTCCCAAGAGCTATTGCAGCTGAGAGAACATCTTAGAGCACATCCAAGCTAGTGAATAAGCTCCCAAGGCAACAAGGCCCTCTGGTTGGAAATGTCACTTTCAAGGGTTACTTTCACTTTCGAGAGTGAAAGTTGTGAAAGTGACATCTGCTCTCCTTACCAGGGATCATTCCATCCCCACCAAGGCCAATGGGATTCAGAAGCAGCCGTGAACAACCCAAGAAAGCTTTTCCCAAGCAGAGTCACGCAGCGATGCTGCTCTTCTGCATGGGAAGCACCTTACTGTGATCCCTGTGAGCAGGCAGAGCCTCAGACCTCCCCATTACATGCAGTGAGGAGAAAGCCGAGACTCCCTTTGTGCCTTCAAAGGGGCTTTCCCTGTTTGCAGCTGGAGCTGGGGCAGTGAAGAGAGGAACGAGCAGAGCTGGCACAGCCACTGAGCTCTGTGTGGTGCAGGAGAACCGGGTCCATCTCTCCGGAAAGAAGCTTCAGTGTTATTTGCTTGACTTCCCATAGTTCAGGTACAAAATGAGTTTCTACTGCAGCGCGTACCAGAAATTCCACAAATGAACCAGCTGCCTCAGGGAAAAAAAGAACTTTTCCCTGGTTATGGAATGTGGTAGAGTCTTGGAGAACAGCTAACAGTGACATCTGAGATGCTGCAGTGGATGTGCACCTCCTAACGAGGCCACAAGCCTGGTGGGGAGCCAGTCCCTCCTGTCAGCAAGGCTCTGCAGAACGGTGTTCCCCACGGGCTACACCTTCCACATCACATTCCTCCTCCCATCCCCACACACAACCCTCGGGCTTGGAGGTCAGGCTCTAAAACCTGACTATGAAGCAAGCGGCTGCGCTGCCGTATCACACCAGCAGCCTGTGCATCCCAGGGAGCTGCAAAGGAAAGACCTGTCATTCCAGCAGGATTACAACTTGGAAGCGCTCAAAACTGTAAAAGCTCCCATTAAGAGGAGTTACAGTTTAAATGGTGCAGCTTCACACCCAAACAGGGGTGAATCCAGGTTCAGCTGTCAGGGGTGACACAGGTACTGGATGCTGTCGGAGGAGCAGAACACGATGCCGCCCATGGGCACCGGGTACTAAACACTGCCAAGCTCTAGTTATCCCCAGCTTTCTGTGCAGGAACAGCTCATCCACAGCCCACAGCTACCACTGCACACATCACTATGGTGAGAGACAATGGGTGCATGTAGAAACCACTGCAAACCAGGCAGTGAGCTGCTGTGGACAAGCAAGAGAGGCCCGCAGCTTTGTGAAGATATGGTGTACATCGAGTGCACACTGACAACAACCAGGAAAAACAACCACCCACATTAGCAAAATGTGTGGAACAGCCTGGAATGACCTTCCTGGATACAGCCACAGCACTGCCACACGGACTGACACGGGAGCTGTGCTTCATTCCTGGGTCATGCTCTCCCCTCCTTCCCCCTCACGGTCAACTCTGTGCTTGAGGAGCCTCTTTGGCCTGTCTGTGGAGGGGAAGCTCAGGGTAAACAGCTCTGCTTAGGCCCTCTGGGGAAAGAGGAAGAAAAAGCTGTCACACGTCACTGAAATGGAATGTGAGGGAACTAAGCACGCCTGGTAGCGGGAGGAAAAGGACAGCCTTACACTCCAACCTGTTTGTACACAGCACTCAGCTCTGGAAGACACAAACAGGGCCTTCAACAAGGCACCTGGGCTTGTGCTCAAGATCCCTTTTGCTCTGAGGGTCTGAAGAGGGATTTTGGTTTGTAGGAAAGGTCTGTTAGTCACATGAATCACTTGAGAGGAACGTACAGTCATCCCGCAATGGAAAACGTAGAGATTCAAATGTTCAATCTCGCATCCAGCATCAAAGGTTCAGGAACACTCCTTTAAGAAGCATTACTCATCCCTGAGCTGCACAGCACTGCAGAGGTGTGGGGAAAGGAGCAACAGCATCAATAACTTACCATCAAAACAACCAGGTAGGAGTCAAAAAGCATAAAGCAAGACCTCAGAAGCCTTTGTGCAGCAGGACCACCTCCCGGGCACCGGACAACACCCAAGGCAGGTTTTCAGCTCTACCCCACTCTGAATGCACCCAAAGACATGCACTTAATGGTGGCACACACTTCTGCAAGCAGGACAAGAAATCCCCTGTCTCCAAGAGCTGACAGGGGCTTGTTGAAGTGCTGCAGCTACTCACCTAAGGAGAAAAGAGCATCACACCAGTCCTACACATGGCCTGTTCTTTACTAGGTGAGGTTACAGAATGAGCTGCGGTACCCATTCCAACTTGATTTTACAACACTTAGGATGTCAAAGCTGAGAGCACACAAGCAGATGACTCCCTCTCACGCACCAGGCTCCCTGCGTTGCCATTCCATGCCACACACCCTCCTCCCTGCATTCGGGTCTGTTGAAAAGCAATGCAATGAAAAGCACATACAGAGAGATCCAAAGATACTCTGGTCCGTCCCTGCCTGCCAGCAGACACATTGCCTTCAGCAGCCTCTTGCTCAAAGAATTTGGTTCTGAAGGGTCTCTGAGCCAACAGAAGTGGTTATGTGGTGCTCAGGCCCTTCCTGTGCACACGAGCTGATAGCCTTCTCTGCCCAAGGACCCGGGCTGTGTCCCACACAGCGCTGCACCATAAACCCATCCACGTGTTCCTCACTGGTGCCACCACGGTCAGGCGCCGTGCCCCAGCACAGCACCTCCCACCCTGCCTCACCAGCAGCAGAGGAGGTTCCTGAAGCTCCCCAGCCCTCCCAAATAACCGCAGGTCACTGCTCTGTGTTCTTTGTATCTTTTATCTACACAAAACCTTGCAGGACGAGGCTTGTTCGATGCAACAACGCCCTCGGAGCTTCTCCTCCTGATAGCAAGCAAGCAGTTAGCTCCGTACCCTCGGCAGGACCAACGGGCTCACCTTTTCCACCTTTTCCCAGCCAGTGCCTGAGAAGATGAAAAGAGACTGTGTCTTGTGAGCCATGCCTCCCCTTTGGGTTTCTTTACTGATAAACACATGGCAGGATTCCCCCCCAGATTCTGATAACCCTGTGGTTTCAGCTTTACTGGAAGCCATGCTTCCTACCTCGCTAGTTTTCCCTATTGCTCTGGCTCATTAAGCAACTGAGATACCCAAGTAGTGAGTTAGAAGTGAAAGGAAGGTTCCTAATCACAAGATCTAAACAGACCTGGTCCTTGGTCACCTCGTAGCTCTTGACAACGACCTCATCTCCTGGTGAAAGCTGTCTAACACGGCGCTATCTCCACACACACACACACACAGCCCTTTCCTTCCAAAGACTGGTACTTCTCCTGTGGTTGGTTAATACTTGCAGCAGTGAATTAGTAAGTGCTTAGTGAATTAGTAAGTGCTTAGTAACTCAGCACCTTGCAGTCAGCTGTGAATAAGCAAGGTCCCTGTCCTGAACACCACAGCCTGAAGAGAGCAGGCAGGTGCAGTGAGCCACAATGGCAGTGCAATGCACTGAGCCACCCCAGCACACCCTCCCAGCAGTGCTCTAACTCCCTAGCTCCTACCAGCCAGCAGTTCTAGATGTGCTTTATCCAGCAGCTCTCAACACAAAATACATAAACAGTCCCTGGAGCACAGATGGAAGCTGATTCCTATCCCCTCCCAGGGGAGTTCCCTCATCACCAGGCTACAAAATCATGTTCCCTCTTGCTTCCAGCCTTTGATGATACAAATCTTACGTTCCTTCCTACACAGCACCCCAGTTCCAACATGAGCAGCACCATCCCCTCCCTGATCAGGGCACTCAGGGCTGCACTACGGCTGCCCCGAGGCCCCAGGAGGTGGCTCAGCTCTGGGATCACAGGGAACACAATTCCCACCTCTCTTTCACTCCCCTGCAGTACCCGAGCTCACACAGGCACAGCCATGAGCCCACAACGCTCCAGGAGCCTGTCCTGCCTGTATGGGAGCGGGGTGCTGGAGAAAGGAAGGATCCAGCCCCTGAAGAGCAGGAACCATCCAGCATTTCTCCTCACAGCGAACCACATCCTGCAGCCCAAGCATGTGCCCAAAGTCACCTACTTCTCCCTTTTGGAGGCAAGTTTCTAACCTGCAGCATTTCAAATAACTTCCGAGATGCTGAGTGTGCCTTCTAGAGACCTGCAGCTCAGAAACCCTTTGCTCTTTGACCCTCCGAGAGCAAGGAGCCTAACTGAGAGCCGTAACTCTCATCATGCGAGTACTCTGCAGCAGAAGCAACTGTGACAGCACACAAGGAATCCTGACTCTGTCCGGGGAGGTTGAAGGGAAGCAGTGCTCTAAGGGAGCATTAGCTTTCAGCCCCAAAACACAGAAGTTTGGGAGGTTTGGAACTGTTGTGGTTTAACCCCAGCCAGCAACCAAGCACCAGGTTTAGCACAGCACAGCTCACTATCCCAGGCAGCGAAGGGGAGAAAGGTGATTGAGGAGGAAGTCAGTGTTTTCTGAATGAAGTTCATCTTACAGAAGCAGAGCTACAAGACTTCTGGTTGGTAATTTGGGAAGATACAGACAACCAAACCCCACCGAGGAGCTCTGAGGTGCCCCAGAGCATCAACCCTCCACAACCAACCCAAGAGCTCCAGCAAACCCCCTGCCACAGCCAAGCATGGCTCATAGCTGCTACCCTGAGGCTCCCAACGTGTCCTGGGTCGCACACGCAGCCCTAGACAGACAGAAACCATCCGAGGCTGAAAGGAAGGGAGACGTGGGCAGCCTGACTCCAGAGGCCCTGGAAAGCACCATCACGGAGTCAGGCAGAGGCTGACTTGTGTCTGTGCCAGCAGACAAGTTCACTCTTACATCAGGCACCTTCTCCTGAGCACTTACTCAAAAGCTGGCACCGAACCACCTCCTAGAAAACAAAGTGCTGACGCCTGAAGTTACCTCGTTGGTCTTTCACGTTCACACTCCCACCATGAGAGCCTGCAACATGCTTCTCCTCCTCCTGGCTCTCGCAGCCCCGTGCTGCAGCTCCCCGGAGTCCTTGGGCCATTTGCTCTCTCCAGGGAAGGCAGATCGGGTGCCAGCCCGGAGCTGCACCGTGGGATTAGCCAATGTTTATGAAGTGCTTTAAAGATTACAAGTGTCACCTATGTGCTAAATAGTTCTCTGGCACTATCAGCCTGAACAGCAACCGAGTATCTTGTATCTGCTCCTGCTCATCTCGAGCTGGCTGCCCAGGGCATCGGTCAAGCTGCCTTCCAACCACTGTTTGGCTTTGACCTGAGGGGCATCTCCTGGCACATCACAGGGGAGGACAGAATGAGGGAACTGCCAAGAGCCTAACTTGTAAAACCACTACAGCACCATCACCAGGAGAGGCTGAGGGCTTTATTTGCTTTTAAAACATTCTCATACGTGTGCATGAGCCTGGAATACTCTGGAATGATGCCCAAGCGTGCAAAGAGGCCCTCGCCGTCATTCCCTGGACAGAACTGGCTTGGCAGTGCTATGAAAAGGTGCTTTGTACACAGCAGCTCGACAGGAGCCAAATGGATCCCAGAGCCCTTCATTCCCCAAGAAGCTCTTTGCAACACTCACAGCATCTGAAATCAGAAACTGAGCACACAGGGCTGCAGTACAACACACACAGCAAGGATACACCAGTTCTGGTTCCTTTCCTCCCCTCAGTGGCTCTTCATTTGTGTAAGAGCAGGGCTGAATTCTCCTCCCAGAGCTGTACCACCGTCCATCAGCCATGCCCAGGGACCCCCAGGCAGCACCAGCACCCATATGGCCCCAGTGTGTGACCAGCCACATGGCTACGGCCCACTTGACCTTGAGTTTGAGCAGCTCAATCCAGACCCAACAGGGCACAGCAGCCCCATGCCCAGGCTGCACCTGCCCTAGTGCTGTGTCTGCCCTCCGACAGCCAGGGACAAACACGTGAAGGCCAAGGACAGAGGAGCCCATTGCAAAGGAAAACATCACCCAAAGCCAAAACAGTGTCACCACAACAGTGCTTTCTGCTCAGCAGAGGGGTCAGAGGATGGGTGGCTGGTTAATGCCTGCTCAACACAAACAGCAGCACAAGAGCCAACGCAGGGTGGTCAGGCGGCAGCTCTGCAGCACAGGAGGGTGTTTTGGGGAGGGATCCCAGAAAAGACCACAGGGCAGGAGGCAGAGCATGGCAGAGGTGGCAGGGCAGGGGTGCAAGGGGGACTCCTGTGGTCAGGAGGACTGCTCAGGCTGAGGGAGCTGCCCTCACGGGGACCTGCTTTGTGCAGGTCCATGTGGCTGACAGTGCCGCTGCCTCAGGTGACTGACTCACTGCAGCCACACATCAGACACTCCTTACTCACACCAGGAACTGGTACAGGCCAAGAGCCCCATGCTCGACACACAGCTCGGTACAAACCAACCTCCTACCAACACATCATTCGTGCAGAGCCACCTGCACCCTCTTCTGCACAAAGGCATCAGGAACCAGAGGATCAAACCCTACAGAAGATAGGAACTGCTGTTCAAGATCATGCCACACATTTAACAGAAGAAAAAGCAAAAGACGAAGAGCAATCTTACTCCTCATTTTAACTGGGAGCCGATGTTCCTATCTTAACCAACAACTGGAGCATCCCCAGCACTGAACTTCACCACTCGACTCGGAGGCAGAGCTGAGGTTTCCACCCGCAAGAAGGAGGCACCACAGGAGACTCTGCAGAGCAGCCTTTGTTCTGGGTCCCGGCAAGGAAAACGCAACCACTTTTCCCTCCAACCCCCAGGATGTGAGCTTGGAGCATGGGAACAGACCATGTACCAGGTTTGCAGCTCTGGAGCCCCACGTGTGGCAAAGCGAGAGGCGCTGCTGCTGTTTGCCTCAGCCACGCAACCTGCTCCGCCATGGCCCGCTGGGTGCTGTGCTCAGCTCCTGTTTGGACAAGCACGTTTGCTGGGTGACTATTTGAATGATGACTCACCCAAACAAGCCAGGGCACCCGACCACACCAAGCCCAAACTGCTGACTACGGGCTCGGGATGCAAATCCACCAGGAAGCGGCGTTTCCCTACGGAGGGAGGGCCGGGATGGCCAGGCCTGGTCACTGCTGCGTGCTGGTTCTGCCATTACAGCCAGGCTGCTCCAGGCATGGGGCTGCTCCTCAGCACTGCTGGAAGAGATGTGTACTTGTGACCTGCAGCTCCAAGCCGTGTCTGGGGGAAGCCTGGTACCTACAGGGACACAGTCAAGCCGATGCCAGGAGACTAGAAGCAGAAAGAGTAAAGCAGAGTGGTAAAACACAACACCATACAGGGACAAAGCCCACTTCAGCTGCCAGATCAAGGCCGGATTCAGAGAGAAGACGACAGGAATAAGCAAGTTCTGGAGCATATTCTTGCTCTCATGGCAGTTGTGAAGGGCCTGGCTGCGCGCCCGTGGCCGCCTCGCTGGTGGCACTCCTCCAGCCACTGCCACTTGTGCCTCGTGAAGCATGTGAGAGCCACAACCCGTGACGAGCCCAGCAGTAATGGCTGTATCAGTTTCGATGCTCCTCCGGCCAGAGCAAGGCCTGTAACTGTAAACCAGAAACCTTTTAATACCCTGTTCAACGAGGGGAGAACAACTCCAAAGCAGCAGCGTGGTTTGAAACCTGCTGCAGGCTGGGGCCTGGCTGAACCTCCCACCCAGGCACGAGCTGCATTGAGACACTGGCAGGGACACAGGAACAGCTCTTCCCTGGCTCACTGCTGCTGTTATGCTGCTCAGCCCTTTTCTTGCTGACCTCCCCAAAGAGCTCGATGTGCTGGAACACAGAATGAGAAGGCAGAAGAACAAACTGATGATGTGCCATCAGAACAGGATGTGGTGCTAGTGCAGCCTGTGCATGTGTGCAAATGCAAGAGAAAGAACCCAGGAATTAAGCAAGTAAACGGGTCTCCGTGCTACAGGGCAGGGTTACAACTGCTCTCTGCTGTGTCCAAGCAGTGTTCAGGGCAAGGTAAACAATGTGAATGGCTGTTTGGGGTTGACAAAACATTCCCGTCCACTGCAGCCTTTGAACAGCGAGTCAGGCACTGCTGCAGCAAGAATGAGATGGGTAGAACCCACTTCCAGCCCCCAGTGTCAAGTCCTGAAGTCCATCATCACCTTCCCAGCCCTTTCCAGGGAAGGCAGCTGCTCCTGCCCTGGAACGAAGGGGCAGGTTTGGGAGAGCCTGGAGCAGGCCCCACCTCGCTCCATGCAGACCTGACCTGCTTTTGTCTCACCGTGCTGCAAGCAGGGCTGTGTTGCCATGGTGAAAGCTCTGACACATTTGGTTTTCCCACTGATTTCCTGCTGCACTACCAGCCTCTGGTGCTCTGCGCCGGGCTGCTGGTGGGGATGGTGACAGGAGCCACACCACCACCCACATGGGGGAAGAACAGAGTCAGCCAACAGCTGGTCACTGCCAACAGCATCTTTCAGAGCAGCTTTCAACTTCCATCAAACGAAATCCCTCTCCCTCATCTCCATCAGGATGACTTGGATCCTCTATTCCTGCCTTCTCAGGACATGCAAGAGTTTATCTTGCATCCTAACCCTGCCTGCCTTAAATCAAGCCCAAGGCAGGTTCAAGGCGTTTGACCATAGAATCATAGATGCCTCTCCAGAAGGCAAACCCACACGCCTGCCCCTGTTCTGATGGCACCAATAATCCCAGCCTTAGGACAAGCTGGAAGCCAACCCTGGAGCTCTACTGCCACACACATTCCTATCAGCTTCCCCTTCTGCACGGCCAGGCGAGGTGCAGCACTGCTGTAAACCTTGGCCTGCAGCACAGAGCAGTGCTGCTTGGAGCAAAGCTCCGGCAGGCTCAAAGCAAAGGTGACTGTGAGGCTGCTGCTCCCCACAGCGTGGTTTACAAAGCAGAGCTGAGAGCTGCTTCCCCATCCCCCTGCAGACAGTGAGGCACAGGAAGCCCCTCAGCCCTGCCAGGCTCTGGGGACAGTCACACACTCACCTCCAGGCCTGCCAGGTCTTCCCAAGAGGAGCTGGAGCATGATTAGAGGCTGCAGCCCCCCCTTGTCCTGAGAGCAGCAGTGCAAGGCTCAAATCCCACACTGCAGTTCCTGAACCATCATTTCCTGTGGGCTCACACGAAGGAGCGGCCAAATTCACATCCAACTGTCCCAGTGGTGACAGCAATGATCTGGGTTTGTATGTGGTACCAGACCGGGACCAACACACACACACTGGGAAGTGGAGCTCAAGGCCACATTGCCCAGCAAATGAGTCAAACTGCAAAGTGCCTGAGTGGGAAACCACCCATAGTCAGTCTTTGCTTGTCTTTTTACTGGGTGATGGGATGAAAAGCTATTCACATCTTGTTCTGACTAAGCACAGGCTTCCCCATGAAGCCCAGCATCAAGGCAGGGCACCCAGCACCCCACTGGAGCACAGCCAGCACCAGCTCCATGTTTGGGTCCTAACAGAAGGCAGCTGAGCTCACCAGCAGAAAGGACAAGTCCTTGGGTTTCACATCTGACACTTCCCGAAGCAGCTCAGGTGAAAAACCACCTCCACAGAAGCCAGATATTCAGATCCTTGCAGAGAAGGAAGCAGCAAGACTTCTATTGGTTTCCAGTGAGCAGGAGCTTGAAAACAAACAGTTGCTGCATTGCTGACAAGCATCTCCCTGTGTCAAACACTGGAGAGGCACGAGCACAGTGCAGCCAGGAACATGCTCCTTCATGGCTGCTGGTAACTGTTCTACTTGCTTCATGCCAGGCTGAGGTGTGCAAAGAACAGTCGTTCCAGCTCTGCTGTACAAGCACCACAACACCACGTGCTGCCGGGAGCCCATCACTGCCACTCGGGGCTGGCTGATAACCCTGACAGAGCCACTGGTGAGATTACAGCCAAGGGTTTCCTATCAGCACATCTGGAGAGCAAAGACTAAATAGGAAGAGCAACGCTTTCCATCTACGCAGCTTCCACTGATCCCCGGTCACACCATCACGGTGCTCAGCAAAGAGAAACCCTAATTCCTCCAGTGCAAAGGTAACTGTGGACAGAGATCAGTGCCCCTTTCTGCATGGTACTGCTCAAACCCACGGTGCACAGGCCCCAGCAGATCTGTGCCTACCCCCTTGGACACGGGCACACACACTGCCCTAGCAGGAGTAAGGTGCACACTGGCTCCGCTCCACACTGAGAGCAGCACTGTATCCTTCCATCCCAGGGATGGGAACCAGCTTCCCATCAGGATCAGGGCTGCAATTCAGCCTGTTACCTCATCAGGCTTCACACACACAGTTACATACAACTTGTCAACTTACTCCTTCCATTAAAAAGCCTCATGTTGTGAAACGCCACAGTTAGTTTTTAGGTGAAGCCTCATCAGCTGCCTTCACCCAGCAGCGAGAAGCCTTGGGGCTTGAAAGACACTGAGCCCTGAGAGGGGCCACAAACACAGCTGGAACTACCCCATGGGTGCAATGAAGGCAGAAAGCCCCCAAAACCCACTTCAGGCTAAAGGAGAGCAGATCCCTGAGCCCCACAGTGCAACCCATGGCTGTGGTTTTCACACCCTGGTCACTGTCACCCCTCTGTCCACGTTACATAGGTGTTCCTGCACTCACGGAAGAGGCTCGCCAGGAAGAGAGAGAGCACAAAGCCCAAAGAATGAGCACAGGCTGAGAGAGACTCGTCTGGGTGAGGAAAAACCTGCCCAAAACCCTTCTTCCCTCCTGCTGCAGAAGTCCACGTGCATCGTCACAGCCTCGAAAGCCCTTCACCCGCCTGCCTCACTGAGAACTCCTTCCAGTGGGACTCCCCACCCTCGAGCAGCCCCAGAGACATCCTCTGCATGACACCACCAACACGTGGGCCACTCACTCCATCCATGGCTTAGGGTGTACTGAACCACCCTCCAGACAAGCCTCGTCCTCCCGTTCTCTGCTATGAGCACCCCATACCCAAACTGCAGCTGCCCAGGAGATGGTTATCATCCCCAGTGCTGGATGTGGAGGCCACCAGAAGGACAACCAGGAGCAAGAGGAACCATCCAGCATGACCAGGATGCTGCATGAAGAACATCCAGCAAGGATTGGTGCTGAGGGGCTTGCAGCAGGATGGGATCCAGCCCGGAGACAGATGCTGGGGCTGCCCCAGGTCCCTGCCCAGCGCTGAGAGGCAGAGCAGGGCACATGCAGGCAGACACTGCGCTCTTCTCAGCTCCACTGGCTGTGGGAGTTTGTTTGTGTGGGTTCGGATGATTCGACTACTTTGAAACTTGGCTGAAGCCACATAATTCCCTTTTTATGGAACCCCTTTGATGGCCATTTAGCAGAGAGGGCGAGGTTTAGCCTCAACTAGAGACACTTGGGTCAGAGTTACTAGAAAAAGACACATAATGAGTAGTAATGAATCAGCCGCCAGTGGTTTCTTCATTTAAGTGTTAATGCAGCATATTAAACCCCTGGACTGGGATCAACAGAAAGGGCCCATCTGTCATAAACACTACAATGGCTTAACTAGAGAAGCTCCAAATTGCTCTGCTTAAACCCTGCGAGCTCCAAAGGGAGACGCTTGAGTCACTTTAACCCTTCCTCGTGCTCCTGCTGCTGAAGGCGGCCTCTCGCTTCTGCCACACCGGCGATGGGACCGAGAGACAACAGCAGCCGTCACGCTCGCAAGGGGAAGTGGCAACTCACACAAGGATCCCTTCAGCTGGGGAGCACTTCCACTACAAAGTGTACCTTCTGCTCTGCTGCAACACTGGAGCAACTTCCTAAAGCTTTACTGTGTGTGGGGGGAAGCACAGAGCCATTGCACAGTGGTGCTGAGGGAGCGAGAAGGGGCAAGCTGCTGGGCAGCACATTGCCATAGCAATGGCACAAGTGGCACATGACCCAGCCAGAGGACACGGGCACAAAGGAGTTCAGCTGCTGCTCCCAGAGCCTCCAATACCCAAGGAGCCCAGTCTCCCAGCAACATACTGCTATTTCCTACGACTGCCTTCTAGGGAGAGCCCTCCTTCCAAGGCAAAGGAGAACACAGGCTCTGGAAGGCCTCATAGCCCTCCACGGCGCTCCCAAAACCCTCGCAGGACACCTTGCCAGGAAAGAGCCACCAGCCTTTTGTACAGCCAAGAGAAAGGGCGAGCAGGGCCCACTGGAGAAGAAGAGGAGAACGATTAAGACAAGGGATGTGTGGCCCTCCCATGGCTCCTTACGAAAGCAGCACTGACCAACTGACTCCTCATGGTGAGCTGTGCTCATCCCACAGCACATCCCCACTGCTGCATGTGTGAACTCCTCTGCCAACATCCACTGGCCAACCCTTATGACAAATGTGGCATCAAAACCAGCTCCAGCACCTGAACAGAGCTGGGATTGCAAGGAGGATTTATACATGGAATTTGTGTGGAAAACAGCCCCTTTTGGTCACTCGGTTTTTCAATCAAGGACTGGTTTCTTGTGGAAGATGCAGAGGCAAAGGTGGGAAGAGGCAGGAACAGAAAGGAGAGCTGCAGGAGATGTCCTGCAGGTGCCCAGTCCCTTCATTACCCTCAGCTGGAGAAGCAGCTCCAGTTCCTGCCCAGCCACCAGAGCCCAAGGCTCCAGCTCTGCATTGCCAGGGACTGGATGTAAATTGCCAGCTCTGTTCATACGTAAATTGTTGACTGTTCCCTCCCCTATTCCAGCAGTTCCAACACAGACAGTGATGAATACAGGCCTCCTGCCCTTTAGGATCATTAACATTCCCTTTCCTGAGCATCCCAACACTGCTGACCCACATCCAGCTTGTGAAATGCAGTTATATGTAAAGTGCAA
The DNA here is from genome assembly GCF_000696875.1 of Nestor notabilis. Lineage (NCBI taxonomy): Eukaryota > Metazoa > Chordata > Aves > Psittaciformes > Psittacidae > Nestor > Nestor notabilis. The sequence goes on along the minus strand of NW_009913800.1, from coordinate 767 downwards.
TGTCCTGTGTCAGCAGGATGCACCAGGCACACGCAGCACACGCTCTGCTCTATGGGAGGAGGCACAGCCTCTGCTTCAGGACACCTAAAACCCCTGGTCCTTCCGTAAGGGAAGAGCCACCACACCAGTCCCTGCTTTTATTGGGAACAGGGGATACACACCAGCTTTCCTGTACGAGCTGTGCAGGGATCTGTGACTGTATGTGAGCACTGCCCAAGCGGATCTGACCAGGAGCGCTCACGCTCACCCCAGGGATCAGAGAGCTCTTCCACGCCACTGAACAGGACCTTCTGCCAAGGCTTTGCCTCCTTCTCAGTCGTTTCCATCAGGTCGGACCCTTATGGGTATTCCCATGATGAAAACAAGCTCGTGGTAGCATTATTGTGTACTCCTGCTGCCATTCCAAAGAGCTTTCCCAGGCGCGCTCACCCTTCCCAACGCGTTCCGCACCGACATCCCTCCTCTCTAACCTCACCAACACCAGCACTAGAGCAAGCAGCACCTCTCCCCTTCCCCGCTCCTCTCGCAGAGCCCCCAGCCCCAAAGGAAAAGCACTGCAGGACCCACGCTCAGGGTGCCCAGGAAACCCCAAGCCCTGCGCTCACGCTCCTCCTCACGGGCTGGGATTTGAGAGGAAACCCGACCTCGGAGCTCAGAACGCTTCCAGGTCAAGTTTCAGCTCCGGGCTGCTGCAGCGCAGCCTCCCGGGCTCCAGGGAGCAAGGGCGGTTGTTCCAGCACAGGTATTCCCGGGGATCTCCTGCATCT
>NW_009913799.1:271-6023 GCF_000696875.1 Nestor notabilis | reverse complement strand
CGCGCTCACGGTTATTACACAACAACTACTACGAGCCGCAATAAAAACAGAGCGTCACCAGTGCGAGTAGTAAGTGGCAAAAATAAAGCCCATGAAGAAGCCGGTGTAGCCTGCGCTGGTCAGTGCGCTTCACAATCCTGTCAACGGCTTACAACAACAATTGATCGTATGTATACAATAACAGACCAGGATTTGTACACACACAGAAGCATCAACAAACAGGAGCACTCCCACAGCACTTCAGGCACACTCCAACCCAGCCGGTGACCTGCAGCAAATCCACAAATGCAAACAGGAGTTTACAAAAACAACTCAAAACTGATGCAACCCAAAATATAGTTTAATTGCTGCAGCACAAAAAGGAAGAAACAAAGGCTAGAAACATAAATGAGTTCAGGGGAAACATTTGAGCACCAACGTGAAATAAGGAGCAGTTTCGGGATGTGGCCGTGGCTGCCACGCTGTGATGCCAGTAGGTCAGTTCAGTGCAGACATGAGGTGAAGGCAGTTTAACTGGAAGACCTTATTTCCAGCTGTTGAAAAAGGTGACCCACAGGACTGAAGTCCTCAGGAGATGTGATACAGACACTGGGATTTGCACAGGGGGGACAGATGCTCAGGAAAATCCCACTTCCCCAGGCTTGCAGCTGCCTCAGGATGAAGCCAAGGTTGTGCACGTGCCATAACCAAACCAAAGGAAAAGTGCTTTTTTTACACCAACTTCAAGGCTTGTGTAACTCCAGGAACTTGCTCATAGCCTATACACACACCAGCACATACCACACTGGGATGTACTTCGTCAGACAGCACTGAAGGTGCGTGACCTGGGCTCCCTTCTCAAACTGACCTTTTTGACTTGACCGCCCAACAGTCCCACTGCAAATTCACTTCCAAAAGCAACCTGGCAATGGCGGGTGCACCAAAATCGCAACCCAAAAGCAGTCATCAACTACACCTCACTCTTCTTTATCTCACTGGGGTGTGCGTAAGACAGTTTCAACCCCAGTCACAATGGTCATGATACATTAGGCTGAGCAGGCAAAACAATTCACATGGGACACTGTGCCCAGAGATTTCACTACTATCAACTTTCAACCTGGAGCACACCAGTCACTCACACACCTACCTGCAGGTCTGCAAACTTACACCTGAAGAAGCTAGCTGCATCCTCCAAGGGAACAGGAAAGCAGAAGCCTTCTAGGGATCCTCAAAGCCTTCTTTATGCAAGGCAGTGAGTTTGGATAATGGTTCAGCCAAATAGGCACAGGCTGACTCAGTCTGAGCAAGCCCAGAAGTACAGTGAAATCAAATCAGAGCAATTTGAGTCTAAAGAGCAAGCACTCAGTCTGAGAAAAAGATGGGTGCAATCTTTAAGTTAGAAATTCTTCTATCCTATTACTTTTACACGTAAGATACAACAGCTCGCCTGGCCTGGGTTACATCAATGCCAGCTTTTCCATGAAACACAAGACCACAGCAGCAGCTTTTTACCTCTTCCTCAAGCTCAGAGGAGCATCCTCTATTCAGCCAAAGCCCTTTGATTAGCCTCTGTGGTCTCTTATGTTGCACCTCCAGTTACCCAATTAGCACCTTGTTAACTAACACCTGAGTGTGTTTATTCCTTGCCATTGCATTTTTAACCCTTAATGCGCACTGGTGCATACATCCTTCTAGAAGGCTTTGTGCACAGGCTTTGACAGGAAAAAACCTCATCTCTGCCACACCAGAGTGGTTTTTAGGGCTGTTAAACATTGACACTTTTTGCTTCTCTGCTCTTGGTGGCAGGGTAGGACCTGAGTCTTTTGAAAACAAGGGAGGACGGGAGCAGAAGAGGGAGATGCCTGTCTCTGTGGGGCCAGTGAGTTTTGAGAGAACTGGGCACACTCAGTGCCTCACGACTGCACCCAGCAGTGTTCAACACTCACCAGGGACTGCTGGGAACACTAACCTGGCGCCTGGTGTTTCTGAGCTGTGCTAGAGGTACTCACTGTAAGCTTCCAATTCTCTACCTCATCATTCAGTGCCTATTTCACCATCCAAACCACAGCTCCCTGCTGGAAGGGAGCTCTTTGTTAGGATCTGTACTTGGGAATTACTGAGGGATTACAAGTGGAGCAGGCTGCTGAAGGGGGATGAATGCCAGGTCAGCAGTGCACCCTGTCCTCCACCCCTGGGCACACAGCAGACACCCCGTACACCTCCATGCATGCAGAGGGCTGCTGTGAGCCCCATGCACCTCCAGGCAGCTCAGTTTGGGCATTCCGTTTGTGGGGGCCTGTAACAGCAGCTGCAACGTCGAGAGTGGATATCGTTGCACATTACAAAAAGAGAATTTGTCCAGTAACAGTCATGTTTGGGATAAAGAAATAATAGTGTCCAAATAGAAGACTGCTTAAGAGCATGTAGTCAGTGTCTGGGATTATATGACTCCGATCATCCAGTGGCAGACAGAAGGGAGTTGAACACAAGGGGATAAATGCTCTTATTGCAACAGAGAGTCATCTTTACCAATAATTTTCTTCACTGTAGTGGCAGGATTTCCTCGATTGAGTAAGTGTAATTCAGTGAGTTGAGGATGACAGGCCCAGGGCAGGGGTTTGAAACAATAATTGTAGTTTGTTCTTCTGTAGTACCTTTCATCTGTGCAATTCACAACAACGCAGTAATCCTCCAACAGCTTTTGTAGGGAAGGAAATATTATGGTCCCTGTTTTTCAGCTGAGGGAATACGATGACGCAGAGAACCACGGGCAGAGCCAGAACTGGGACCCGGCTCCTCTGACTCATACTCTGTAGCTTGGAGAGCCTGGACACAACAGTTGGAGAGGCCACTCCTCTGTCAGTGAGTCTGTCAGTGCCTACAGGACCTTTGTCTCTTCAGTGTGCACTCTTCATCTGGAAAGGAGTGAGCAGAGCCCCTAAACAGGGAACCCAGGAGCCAGGATGCCTACAAACCCCAGAGGTGCAGCACTATGGTAACTGATGGGAAGTCAGGATAGAACTGAGCTATCCAAGACCTGAAGGATCTTCTAAGTGTTCATCTGCAAATACACAAGTGCGTTTTACGGGGATGTAACAAGAGCATTACGTGGAGGAGCTGGAGGATGGGATACAGCAGGCTAAGATTTGTATGTATGGGAAGAAGCATAGCAAAGGCCTAAGCTATTGTGGGAGAGAAGAAAGGGACATGACCACAGAATTTGAGAAGAGAAATGGCCCAGCCAATATGGCCACATATCTTTGGCCACAGTAAATATGTTCCTTTGGACATTAGCTGCATCTAAATGGTTTTGTTAGACAGTGAGTATCATGTACAGACCCAGCACCTGCTGCTAACACAGTGGTTTGCACAGGTAAGCAAGCTTGTGACTAGTGTGTGCTACTGAGCTGGCAGTTTAAACTAACAGAACACACTAGATTTCAGCTGGGTAAAGCCCTGATGGATTCCCGTGTGTTTTCTTACTTTTCCTCCTGCCCTCTTACAAAGATTGCAGAGAATGGTAAAGAGATGCTGTAACCAAATAGTAACACTTTCAAACACTGTGATTTCTAAATTACAAGGAGTAATAAATATATTCAGATGTCACTCAAGCTACCTCAGGGGTATGAGTTAATCATGTTGAACTGTCTGCTCACTGGAGTTGCAACCATTTGCACCAGCCAAGAACGGAGCTCCTGATCCACAGAAGTGCTGAGAACCTGCTGCTCCAGCTGAAATGGTGGGGAGAGGCTGTCATCACGTCTGGCAGTCAGACTGTGTGATTCAGGCTGGGGCTCTCAAATCTGCAGCCTTTATACATTCATTGGCTGTAAGTTCCATTGGGGGGGAATCTGCTTCGGACGATGCACTGCAGCACATCGCTGGGTTCTAGTCCTGTGTCAAGTCCTACCTTCTCTTCAAAAACATGGACTGTTTCTTAGCAGGTCTTTGCTAACATGGAGCTCGATACACGCCGTGCTCAATGATCTTGCTTTGAACTAAGTTCTTCAGCCTCCAGAGGCCGCTTGTGCCCAGGCTAAGTGCTTGTACACATCACTGCCAGGGCAGAACGAGTCAAACCCTACCTGCTTTCCACTGGGGTAGGATTTCCTAGTTTTAAATGAACAAATGTTGGCAGTGATGCAAGCAAGGCTCCTGCTGTACTGCGGGGCATAGAAATATCAGCCTGGAAAAGGTTCAGTGTTTGTTTTTAAATCCCAGAAGAAACATCTGATTGTAATGTATTTAGAACAAACCAGAGCAGCATATTAGCAACCACACAGAAAGAGCTCCATGTCAGAGAGCAGCAGGTCTCTCATGTGCTCTTCCTCCCTCTGTTCCATGAGCAGTGTGTAACACACGGTGAGTCTGTTCCCACTTCCGTGGCTGCTGGGAGGCCCAAGCACATAAACGTCCTGAGCCTGCCAATTGTGCCAGAACGTAAACGTGTGTTTACAGAGCTTGTAAGCTTAGTGCCTTATTACTCACCACTGCAAACGTAAGCACCAGCTTGTTCGCAGCAGTCAGGCCTAAAGAGCAGGTCCAGCATGTGCTGAAGTTAGTGAGAGCATCTCCACAAACATGGATGTCCTCTGGATCGTATCTGCAGGGCTGGGTTAGGTCTGGTCTCGGTGGAACCTGTAAAAAGTCATACGTTAGCCACAGCAGGACCCATGGCCTCAGCTCTGTTCCTCACACCCTGAAAGCCTCCCAGAGGGACCCCAGCAGCGCTGAGCGCGGTCGCTGCCATCTCATCTGAGCCTCTCTCAGACTTTTCTTTCCCTTTCATCATTATGGGAAGCTGCTCTCCCCCAAACCCGCTCAGACAGGTGCTGTTCACAGTGTATTTGGCAGGTCACCAGTTCAGGCTATTTTGAACCAAATGGAATGAAAGATTTTGTGAGGGAGAAGCCTGCCAAGCCCCACGCTTTTCCAGGGAGGGAATCTGGACAGATACCACATCCCGCTGATCCCAGCTGTGGCAGCAGGGCTGGCGGAGCAAGACAGACCCTCACAGATGACCCATAAGCAACAAGTTAAATGTCACGCTGCCAAAAGCCCAGTCGAGCATGTGCCCGAGCACTGTGCCCAATGGTGTGTACCACACTTTCAGCTTGTTACAAAAATGAACTCAGAGCTAACAGGATTCTGATTAATTTGTACTGGAGGCCACAGTTAGAGGCACTATTGAGTATAGATAAGGATTTTTATACATACACGCAAACATATATTAATATATATAAATATCAGACAAAAACTTCTAAGGCAAATACTGAGAGGCAAAATACAAACTCCTACATGAAAGGAACAAAAAGGCCCTACTACAGGGAACTTACATAAACATCCAGCACTGGTTTGATGCCGCTGATTTGATTTGTGCTCTCATTTTATTTCGCATTTACTTTTTAAGAGTGTAAACCAAGCCAAAACCAAGCTGGAGGCTCAGCATCAGGAACTGGGTTTGTTTCCTAATGCTGTCCAGGGGACTGTGCAGCTTTTCTAACCATGTTTCACCCCCTGAGTTCAGGCAGCAGGGGTAACCCTCCGGACGCGTGCTGCACTTTTTGGGCTGCAGAAGGGCTTCACTGAACCGCAGGGGGCTTTCTCCTGGTTTTTTCCTTTCTCAGCTAGAGGTTTTGGAGCCCCAAGATCTTCCTGTATTCAAGGGCCAGTACATGACACGTGTCTCTTTTCTTCCCTCCTAACTGCAAGCAGACTGTAACGTGTCCTGTGTGGCGCTGGGCTGCCGTTCGGAAAAAAGCAGCGCTCTCCA
>NW_009913799.1:0-210 GCF_000696875.1 Nestor notabilis | reverse complement strand
CACATACTGAACGTTAATTCTGCTTGGCCTTAGCCAGCCAGGGCCCTCGCACCCCAGTACAGTCCTGAGCTATGTGCTCACCCAGGCAAACACGGTGATCCACGGCTCATACATCAGCCTCCGGCACCAGGTACGTTACTGCCTTGGGCCTGGCCTGTCCGCAATGGTTCGTACCGGTGGTTCTGGGGTACCTGAGCGTAACACCCAGCC
>NW_009913798.1:15895-22527 GCF_000696875.1 Nestor notabilis | reverse complement strand
AGCCCGCCTCTGGCTCTGCGCTGCCTCAGGCAGTGAAAGAAGCGACACGGGTTTCTCTCACCTACTGAAAACATACGGGCCCTCAGCACGAGTTACCCCGGCCCCATGCGCGGCTTCGACGCCCTGGGAAGCACGGTGGGAAGTGAAACGCAGCAGCAAGGAGGGGTGGCCGGGAGGGGAGAACCGACACATCAGCCTCCCTCCCCGCCCGCTGCTGAGGTCTTTCCTCACCGTAGCTTTTAAATACCGAGTTCACCTTCCTCTCGCTCACAGCGAGGCCGGCCTCGTTCCCTCCTCACAGTCAGCGCTGCAGAGGGGCTACCGCTGGCTGAGGAGAGGCCGTGCTGCCCTGCTGGGGCCGGAGGAGAAGCCATGGGCAGAGGGAGCTGGAACTGGAGAGAGATGAGCACAGACACTGCTTTTCTCTTTTTTTCTTTCCTCTTTCATGAAAGCTGATGTTAATCCTAGCAGATGTAATAGTTTCTAAAGTAAAGTGGGGACACCGCCACCTCGACCCTGCTAGTGAAATCTGGCTCAAAGAGGAAGCGGCTGCTTTTGAATGAACGCTTTTGGGCTCTGCCTGCTCTCAGAATCAAACCCAAACGCAAAACCTGGACCAGGCACAAGTTAAAAGGAGTGACTAATTTCTCATGAAGCTTTAACAACAGCTTTGAGCACAAAAGGATAGAAGATACTCAGAAGTGATTAGCAGCACTATTGATTGTACATAAAGCACAGAAACTCGCCAAGCATGAACATTTTTCTTAACTCCTTCATTTTGATGCCATGCGAGAACATGACATCAACAGGGCTGGAAGAAACCTCCAGGATGGAATGGAGAGGCTGAGGTGCCCTCTCTGGAGAGGAGGAGGGACTGGGGGGTGGGATGGGGTGAGCTGTGTTTACCATGAAGGGGGCAATGTGCTCAGGGAGATGGTGATGCTCCAGGCTCCTGTCTTGGGGAACATCCCTGGTTTCTCTTCTTACTGCCATGAAAAACATGCAACCAGACAAACCAAATCTGCCCTTCCTGTGAGATCAGCCTTAGTGTCCTTCCCACTGTTTCTTCTCTGAGCACATAGTGAGGGTTTTCCTGCCTTACAGCTGCCCCTTGGTGGAGATGACAGCACCAGGAAAGGGTAGCTTGGTGACTACAATGGTCTCCCGTACCTTAGCTCAGGTAGAAACTAGTTCATGGCCGTGGGCTGCCTCTGGCCTGTCCTCATCTGCTGAGCCCTTCTGCCAGCTGCTCATTCCTCAGGAGGCAATTTGAGCTGTCCTTACCTGTTCGAGTGAGGAAAGGGGCAGACAGGTCACCTGCAGCCCTGTGGAAGATGCAGTCCCCACTGTGACCCACTGCATCTAAGAGAGCTGGCAGGTGAAAAGGGTTAACGGGACTGGCTTTAAACCGTGGTGTGGTGAAAGGGAACATTCGTAAGAAAAAGAAACAGTTCTGCATCAGCCTGTCCTTCCCCAAGCACCCAAGGGCTGTTTCAGGAGCCCTGCATGGCAGCAGCACCCCCTGCCCCACGGCCAAAGCACTGTTGCCCTCCCCAGGTGCCACGGGGCTTCCCTAGAGAGGCAGGGAAGGCCGGTACATTAACCAGCACTCCTGGGCTCACAAGCACCAGCAAGCACGATTACAGTGTGGGAGGTGAAGAATAGCTGGTGTTTTACAGCAAGTTCCAGAGAAAAATTCAATTGTGACAAGCTCTGTTTTCAGCAGTGATCAAGAAATACAAGCTCGAGAACAGAACCCAGCAAAGAGCAGCATTGTCCAAGGAATAGTAGCCATTGTGGGGAGAGGGCGGAGGGAAAAGAAAAATGCCATGCCTTTGTAAATTAAAGAGGTGTCTTCTCGAGGCTAAAAACAAGATTTCTGTTTAAGATACTGGGAAATCGGCCTTTGACCAGCACAGAGAACAAAGCTCCTTTAAGCACTGGCGAAACCGAGCCTGCAGCCTTGTGTGCTGCCTAAAAGGAGCCTGTGTTTCTCGCTCACAGCTCGAGTTCCCAGTTGCCCGCAGTGCTGAGGGCGCAGGGAGCTGCCCCCACCTGCTGCCCACCCGGCCACCGCTGCCCCAGCAAGGCACAGGGAAAAGTCGTTCTGCCCCTCACATGGTGCTGACATGCCACGGTGCGCGCTGCCGAAGGGCTGTGCCATGCCTGTTCTCTCAGGCTACGTAGGAACGCTCTTCTTGTGCACAGTTATAGACTGAAACCTCCCTCAGTCGCAGCACCATTACACATGAACTTGAGCAAGCAGTTAGCCAGCTGCAGCCACCTCTAACACCCCTCTGAAAGAGCTACAGAGAAGGAGGTGAGGTGGCAACAGCCACGTTTGCGGTATCACTGCAGGGAGCCTTTGTGGAGGAAGGTATGGTGCCAGCCCCAGGAGCCCCCAGGAGCCCTTGGGAGTGACACCACTTCAGATCTGGGGCTGAGACCACCGGTCGAGGAGGCAGTTGACACTGCTCTCTCTACCACCCTGCCTTTGCAGCACAGGGGCAGGGAAAGCAGAGGCAGGGACATACACACACAGTGCTTGCTGGCAACTGGGGAGCTCAAGGCAAATTGGTCCCTGATTTAGAAGGGAGCAGCCAGCTCATCTGTCTTGCGCGAGGAGCGTGTGTGGGCAGCACAGGGAGCAGAGCTGTCGCCCACCCGGAGCACATCTGAGAAGCAGTTGCAGTCCTGCAGGAGCCCAGAGGAAGCTGTTCCATGCTGCTTGCAACCAGCACGGCAGAGCTCGGCCTTTCTGTTAAAAGACAGTGTAAACAGGGGATTTTTTTCCTGTATAAATAGCAACAGCAGCGTTAATGTATGCTGAGGTGCACCGAGCTGATCTGCCTTCCTTCCTCATTGACATGCCTGGCTGATGCTGACAGAAATCAGCACAGCGCTACAGAACAGCAGGAAAGCCCCGTAACCAGCAGCGTGGTGGCAGGTACCTACGGGAAGTGCTGGCACACGCTTACTTGCACTAACAGAACTCGTGCACAGCCACTGCTTCGTTTCAACTGAGAGAAATTATTTTCCCACATTCTGACTCGTTCTCACTGGTTTATCTCCTGCCCTTTCCCTTGTTCTGAACGAGTTAAAACCAGGTGTATTTGACAACTGCAGCCCAGCTACTTTTCAGGAGAGTTAGAGGGGGTTTGCATGGGCTGAGGCACAGAGCTGAGAGCTGATGGGTTGGAGAAGGACAAAAGCACAACCCTGGATACAAAAGCAGAGTCAGAGATCAGGCTAACACTGTTCTAGACCTGAAGCGTCCAACAGTGCTAATCCCAGAAAACAAGTGCCAGGGTGACTTACAGACAAGTTGCAATGTTCCTTCTCGGCACCACGCTGTGTTTTGCTCGGCCCAGTTTAACCATTCACAACATTGCTTTGTCCAAACCTGCAGCTACCGGACAGCAGAACCGTGCTGGGACAAGACAGCAGAAGGCAGGGCTGTGCCTGGGCAAAGGACCCATCCCTGCAGTTGAGCATGGGAATAGAAGGAGCCAGCATGGCACACAGCAGGGCCAGGCTAGACATGCTGCGTGCCTTTCCTTTTGTCTTCTCTTTGCCTGGCAACATGGCCACCTTCTCCTTCAAATACTGCTGGGCTTTGCCGTTTCCACCGGGAGAGCCCCGTAGCACAGGGGAAGAGCAGTAAGCTGGAACTCCTGAGCAAGGGCCCAAAATTCACAGCCAGCACAAAGCCAGTCCTTGCACCTCTGAGGAAAAGCAGCCTCAGGGTATCTCAGCACTTAAGAAGCAGCAAAAGCCGAACAGTGGAGGAGGGCACAGCATGGGGGACCCATGCCCCAGCTGTCCCTCCTGTGAGGTGGATGATACCAGCCTCTGAGCCTCAACAAGGCTGTACCAACCACACCAGAGCTAGTCAGAGCTGCTGCAAGTCATCACTAAACAACATGTTACCCTAACCACTGCTTTCTGAAGGGAGAGCTGCATACTAAGAGCCTAAAGATACATTCAGAGCAGCACTTGCTGGCTTGCCTCAGCACTGCCTGCAAGGAGACCATGTGGTCACGAGCAAAACCCAGCATCATTTGATGTCCGTTGTACCACAAAGTGCTGGAAGCAACAGCACGTGAAGCATCCGGTGCAGGGCTCTTGCTCTCAGCACAGCCCCACAGCAGGAAGGATACAGAGACAAGTTTAAGCCTGAAGTAGCCCCCAGCTTCATCTCTGCAGAATTACCCACCACATGAAACAAGTTTCAGCAACACCCCACGAAATTACTGTCAGCTAAAAAGGAAGTTGGAAGCAGTCGCACTTCAATGGCACCACAAGGCTTGGTATCCATGCAGTAGCAGGCAAGGAACATCCTTTCCTGTGTTTCAGCTGTATTTCTGTAGGGCAGTCCACTAGCACATATTTGAAAGGAATAAATCCCACAGCACAGTTGAACTTCTCCCAGTGTCTCCTTAGCTGTGCAGAAGAGCCCCAAAGAAACATTGAAGGACATACCCTCACTGAGCATCTCCTGCTTCCATCCTTAGACGGTTGCCTTTAACTTGTCTGTAGTAAATCAGAAAGGAAACCTTGACATTGGGGCACTTCTGATTGCTTTACTGTTGTTAATCTGCTCTGTTCCTCTACAATCAACATTCCTCCATAAGGAAGGCTTTGCAAGAGCTTCTTCCAGGTCTTGTTCCCCAGAGTCTTTTTGCCAAAGAAGACCCTCACCTCTCCAGCACTCACCTGCTCCTCAAGACAGACAATAGCAGGAGGGACACTCACCTTCGCAACTGCAGCTGGCAACCCCCATGAGTCTGAAATTATACTCTCAAGGGCAGAATCCACCCGAAGATGCATCCTTCCCTTGCAGGAAATCAATTATGAATTTAATGCTTTGAATAGCTTATGTTTAGGGGTTTTTTTGCCTGAAAGATGCCACAAAAACAGCAGGACTTTCACTGCAGGTTTTTTTGGAAAGTGTAACAACCCCCAGAAGCACAGAGTGATGTTTATTATTGCTTTAGAACTCCGCAAGAAATGAGTAACCCACTATACAGGGATGAAGCCTTATAGAAAGACAAAGTTCTCTTGAGTTTAGTGTGGACACCCATTGACTTTCCCCACGAACACTGACTGAAGCACTGCCTGCATGGAGCTGCCACAGCAGTCTCCAGGGGAACGCAAGTACTAACGGCTGCCACACAGGTAACTAGGAAATGCAGTTTATTCTGCACCCTTCTCCAGTTTCCTTTCATACAAGAGCGAGTCTGTTATCAGCGTTACACCGTTACCGAATTCCTCTTTACTCACAGGACTATCCTTGGAAAACAACGTGAGATAGAGCCGGGCGTTTAGGCAGCGACCAGCTGGACACCTACCCCCATCCGCCTGCAAGAGCGCTCACCGGCCGCCAGTGCAAACTGGGATCCAGCAGCTACGGGCGCAGCAGCGGCCTGGAGCTGGTGCCAGGAAGTACATTCCAGCTTTGGTTTCCCTGTATTTTGCATTGTTTGCTCATTCAGAAGACCCTTAAAGGTGCACAGGCTTCAGCTGCGTCACCTTTGCAGGGGCTCACGTGGGTTCTTTTAAAGCATTATTGAACAACACCACCACTAGTTTTTTTAAATACCTCTTTTACACACAGGGATCCTAAAAAACCAAAACCAACCGACAGCAGGTCCAAAGAGCAGTATTTCTTGCATAAATAGCGCAATTTGACTAACTAGGGTCTCTCTGCACATTACAGGCGTGCAGATTCATACCCTCCCATGAACTCCAGTGCACCAATGGTGGGAGCAATTTCCTTCTTGCGGTGGCCGTTGTGTGTGTGCACCATTTACTAAACTCTCCATAGAGGCAAAGAACTCTCCCCAGGGGCACTACAGAATGGCGGGGGGTTTTAACCATGAAGAAATAGAGGAGATAATTCAGTTTGTAAGGCTAATGGGGTAGTAAATAGTCTTCATCATTTCCATAGCACGAGTCATACAGTGCCACCTGCTCTTTTGTACTTTCCAAAGCTCTTAACAGGTAAAGATACAGGCAAAAGCCCGGACGTGAGGAGTAATTCTGACAGCAACTGGTAGCACCTGTAAGCCTTCAGGTTTGTAACAGAAGCATTTTCAACAGAAGACAACTGCAACAGCAGAACTGAAACGTGAAGTTAGGGCACATAAATAGAAATTCAAAATTACAGGATGAAGCTGTATCCTTTATGAATTGCTACAAATATTCTCACACGTGGGAGTTGCAAAACCAGTTAATGACAGTTACTAGAGCCACGGAAGCACAAGCAGTTAGCAGTGAGTCACTGGAGAACAGGGGACAACATGCCGAGAACTTCATGTTATTTTCCAAAGGTGACTTCATACATCAGGATAACAATAAAGGCAGCTCAACTTGCACTCGTGTATATTAGCAGCATGCAAGAAATTCTAGTTTTTGGAGGTGCCCGTGGTTATTCCTGCTCGATTGCTCTTAAGTAAAATGTTCTTTCCAACTCAATAGAATTGCAGTTTGGTCTGAGATAGAAGGGACCTTAAAGCTCATCTAGTTCCACACCCACTGACAGGCAGGGACACCTTCCACTAGAGCAGGTTGCTCCAAGCCCCATCCAACCTTGCCTTGAACACTGCCCGGGATGGGGCAGCCGGCGGCTT
>NW_009913798.1:0-15843 GCF_000696875.1 Nestor notabilis | reverse complement strand
TTGTGCCCAACCTGCCTTTGAACACTGCCGAGGAGGGGGCAGCCACAGCTTCTCTGGGCACCCTGTGCCAGCGCCTCAGCACCCTCACTGTAAAATATCGTGGGCCTAGTTCAGTCCTGTGGTCTCTGAAGAATGGCAGGGTTTTTCCATAATATTCTTCCGGTTATCACCGGGATGATGCGGGACAAAAGGGATCCGGCTCCATAACATGAAAAACCCTCTGCCAGCCCGGTTTCTATCCTCCCTGGCAGTCACCACTCACAGTCTGAGTGAGTGGAGGGCTCAGCTCCCTGCGCTGGCTGTCACCCCTCCGCTGGGGCCGAGGCCAGGAGCCACCACATGGCTTCTCCACCCTGTGGCCAAGTACGGTGTAACACAGACCTCCACCTCCTGTAGCGCCAGGGCAGCATTTGCAAACTCAGCGTAAAGAAGTTGTGAACAAACGTATCACTGTAATAAAGCTGTAAATTTCTACAATCATTTTTATTAGTTATGGAAGAATTCCCCACTAGTATTTACATAGTGCAAAAAAGCTGTTATTACTCCAAAAGTACGGTAGACAGAACAATTATCCTTCATACAGCAAAAAAGAAATGGAACAAAACCCTTCATATTGTATTTCATACTGATTTTTCTACTGCTTTAACCTAAATATTACTATAAATTTTAAGACATTAAACAGCTTTCCTTAGTAGAATCTATTTAAAAGTAAAATATATGAGCTATTCATCAACATTTAGAAGGTGGGCTGTGCCAACTGGGTTTCTACTTTCAGCTTTATCATTCATTGGCGAGGAAGTTTCGCGTTTGACATTCTCGTATTCCCTTGTGCGTGGCAGGGTGGGTAGAAGACCCACGTTACTTGTTTCTATGGCTTGCTTCTGCTGGTTTTGTTTCATTAGCAAATTGTCATGCCTAATTTTCAGATGGCTAACATTGACATCAACTCAGTAAAGTTCCATTAGTTGGCACAACTTCACAGGAAATACTTAATGACAGTTCAGCAAACAGCAGCTTTTCAAACAATAATACTTTTTACATATGTATTTAAAGTAACATTATTAAAATTTAAGCTTGTGTTAAAGAACTGGACAGAATCACATTGTGTAAGCTCCCACCCACCCAAATGAGCATAAAGACACCTCTTAGCTTTACCAGAAGAACACCAACAAGTGCATTACTGAACACTTTCCTATAGTAAGTTTTTAAAACACAGGTCAATACCCTCTGTCACTGTTTAGCTCCAGTCCTACAACTACCTGCACACAACTTAAGCAGATAAACAGGCCACCAACTTAAGCCAGTGGAACTAATGCTCTTAAGCGTGTGTTTGCAGGATGAGGTCCCTAACCCTACTCAGACATTGTTACTTGGTCCACCTAAGGACAAAGTTCTTCAGATTTTTCCCTTTTACATATTTGTAATCCACTTACTTTGACAGAGATACTGTAAGTATTTATATAAATAGGCTGTATACACAGACACCTCTACCAGATTTAAAGATCCCTACCCCTACCACAGGTACATTAGTTTGGATTTTACCAGATAAATTAAGTGGTGAAACAGTTTCTGTAAAGAATGTCTTAAGAAAAGTAGATTTGTTTTCCGAATAATCATTTTCACAACAAAAATATCTATACACCTGTAACTACAGAAACATCTTTTCCTGGGGACAGTAACAACCTGTATAGTACACTGCATACCTTTATACTGAAATAGAAATTCAGCTACCTTAAAAAAAAAAATCATGGTATTGTAAAACATTTGCCTACTTTCTTTCTAAATTCCGGTGATAACAGAACCAAAATTACCACAGTGAGATACTCTCTTCAAGTGCTTAGGAACTTCCCTAATTTTAGATGCAAATGGATCACTCCCAAAGGAATTGCAATTTCATTCTCAGAGTTATTGCTCATTCCCAGCTTATCAAAAGGAAGCACTAAAACCAGTTTCCTGTACTCAGTTTCAGTTTGCTCCTCTAAGGGTGATCTGCCACATTCGAAAAAGAGACTAGTTCCTTATTTGCTGGCAAATTGAGAGATATTAGAAGTGCTGTATCACCTTCAAGAACTCTATTAAACCTGTAGCAAAACTGCAGTTAAATAGTGGGCTGAGTATTACAAGACTTCTTCGATACAAACATCAGAAAATTTTAAAATGACAGTCCAAGTTCAGAAAAGACGTATAAAAAGATGCGCCTTTGATGTCAATACTTCAAGATCAAAAGTTATTTGAATCACTGGCACTGAAAAAGCAAAAGGAAAAATTACAAACACCTTTGTTTTTCTGATGTTCTGGTGAAGTTTTGCCCTCAGTGTATACATGGATCTCAGCTGGCGTCGAGACATGTGCTTACACATCCAAGGGCAAGTTTTGCTTGTCAGCAGTTCAAACACTTATCATTTCCTAAAGCAAGAGCTCTTTCAAAACATACAGACAGTAGAAATCTGCCATTTTACATACAGTAAAAGGTTTAACATTCAGGAGGCATCATTCCTTAGTCTTGGTTTTCCTATAAAATGCCTGTTGTAACATCTAGGAAGATTACATTAAGGAACTAAGAACGTGACAGAACAGCCGGTTGTCCTAGCAGCTCTCTACACTGCTTATCTACATAGCATTTGCTATGCCTATCAAAGCATTATTTACATAATACACACAGTTTCTATTATACTCATTAGCATCCAAAAAGCCCAGGGGTAGACGATTTCTAAACCTGGAGTCTTATTTTCCCAGTGCAACTTAAAATGCCAGCATCACTAGTACTATAAGCATTGGTCCCATATTAATGTAAGTGTGGACTAAATACTTAACTAAGCTATCAGTTTCTTGTGTTTTTTTTTTCTTTTTCAGCCTACCCAGAGGATTTTTATGCATTTTGATACAAGTGATCAAGAAAAATGAAGTGAAATTAAAAGAAACATACATTTACTATAAAAGTGTTATTCATGTGAGTTACTCTTTGGCTACTCTTGTAGTGAAGCTCCTGCTGCTGGCAGTTTCAGTACACCCCTTGCCAATATAAAAATGGAAAATATACTCCTTACATGCAACATTTAGACACATACTCCATTTTCAATCTAAAATGAATTCATTATTAGTTGATGGATTTTGCTTCAATATTCAGAACAAAACAACGGAACAATTCTCCAGCAACATGTATGTTTCAGGGAGGGCGTATTTTTGTTTCTTTTACCTCAGAACCACTGAAATACCTCCCCATACTACAGGGCACTTCCTCCTTTCCTGGAAAACTACTTCCTTTTTTACTCTAGAGATCAACTCCTAAAGCTGCTACAACTGCAAGAACAAAGAGAGGTCACATTTTGAGTAAGAATTGCTAAGATACGTCCTGAACTCAACACAGGGGTGGCCAAGATCAGAGCATGCAGATAAACATGTACATACACTGAGCCACTACATCATTCACACTTGTTGCTCAAGGATTATTCTTACTTTTTGCAATGTTATGTAGGTTACAATATGCAAAACAGCATTCCTGAGGTAAGTGACAGGGGAAAGAGGAAGTCATCAGTTTACTAAGAGCCCTGGATAGAGATTATGGTTAGTGATTCACTTTGTGTGGTTTGGCAGACAGCAACTGTGGGGAGAACGAGGAATTCTTGTTTTCTTTCCTGCTTTTAATGCAGTATTTTCACCTTGGAAAAAACAGAACAGAACAAAACCCCCACCCCAAAATATTTATTATATCCCTCTGGTTTGAAGTTTTTCTGGAATCAAAGTTGTTGTAGCTTATTGTAACCATCTCAACTACCATCAGCTTTTTAATGATGCATTCACCGAGACCAACCAAAAAGCTACATCTTGGCATAAGAATCATGCATAGATTTCTCTACTATTTACTGTTCATTAAGACTGAAACTGGGGTTTTATAGTTTTCCTTTGAAGAAAACTAAAATTTTACTTCTAGATGGAACTAGAAAATCACAGCCAAAATCACTGACATGCCTGGCATAACAGCGTAACACCAATGTAAAGGGTTGGTCATTTGTCAGTCTTGACATAGGTTATCCGTGTGAAAATGAGCTAAATGGTTACATCTTAACAAATGTTGCTTAAAACTGGTCAGTTACAAGATGTTTCCTTTACAAAAGATCAAATGAATATTTACTGACAAATTTTCCACACAGTTTCTATTCTGGGAAAGAGATACTGATTAAAAGCTAAGTTAGTTTTTAAATCAAGTAACAGACAACTACAAAAATATTGTTGTGAATTAAATACACATATTAAATGTTTAACAGTGCAAAATGTTGAGATGAAGCATACGAAATAATGGCTGCAACCTTTACAACAGTTAGTTTTAACATTATTTCTAAAAAGTTCCTGAGATCCTGCTTATTTTTATGGCATATAGATGGAATCTGTGTGTTCTTTATTCAAAGAACTGCAAATCGTGGGTTTATGTTGAGCGGTGCTTGCGTGCTTATCATTTGTCCATTCCTCACCATCAGTGACTGGATCAGCCTGCTCAGAAGTCTCTAATTCTTCCTCTTCGCTTTGTTCTGTGTTGTCTTCTTCAGCACCGCTAAGGGTCTTCCCAAGCTGAAGAGTCTCCATAGTTCTCTGGGTCTCTGAAACCCAAGATTCAATTCTGCTGTTAAGCTGAACCTCTGCAGAGATTGGTTCATGGGCATAATCCTCATCATCATCTTCCTCCTCCTCTTCCTCCTCTTCTAGCATTCCTGGTACAAGAGTACTGGTGGTACTGGTCATGGAGGAATTCAAAAGATCTCGGCAGCTGCCATCCAGTGATCCTGTTTCTGTACTCTGCTGTGAGGCCCATTCCAGATTGTCATCTGGCTTCACCTCATCTTTGTCACCTGGTGTGGCTTTTCCATGATTTGTTGCTGAGGTAGTGCCAGTTGTAGCCAAAGGTGGTTGTTTATTAATAGTGGCTTTTTCAATTTGACCATTACCAGCTTTTTCTGTTACTGCAGTCTTACATGAGGATTCTCTCTCATTTTCAGAGGTTTCTAACCCATCAGATGTTTCCACCATATTTCTCCAGTTTGTTTCTACAAGTTTCAAAAGAAGTTTAAGTAGAGAACATTAATTCTTTATAGAAAGAAATATTTCCCCTGAACATCCCAAAAATTGTTTAAGTAGCAGTAAGAGCTAATGATTTTAATATTATTCTATGCTTGCAAGAAAAGCTTCAATTAGGAAAAGGAAGGACAGAAATGGAGACACAACAGAAAAAGCTGTGAATAACTTTAGGTTTTTACAGTATCCTTAACCAGACATTACAAAGTTGAAAGTTGGTGCACTTAGTTTCCTGTGTAAACTGTGGAAGCACCAGATGTAACAGTGAGTGTGGTCAAGGAGGTTACTCTCAGGCATAATTTAAAAACAGAAAACTGCTACAGTATTAAGTCATCTGCTTAAGGACTTTCTGAAAAACATTTAACAAATTAGTTTAAAGACACCACAAAAGAATTAATTGAAACCAAGATAATTTTCTTTTTAATACACCGTAAGACTGAAAAAGAGGAGTTGTTTGACTTCAAAGAAGCATTCCCCCTTTTATCCCCTTTGGCATCTCGGCTTAAGCAACTGGCTAAATAAATTTGCCTTTTGCTCACACTAGAATCGCTCACTGCCATCTCATGTTTCAATAATTAAGCCACATATTCTACCTTCAGAGACCTCAATAATTTAGTTCCTACCCTCTGAGATTAGTTTTTCCTCAATCGTATAATAATCAGTTCTGTGTTTGGTATCAGTTCTACACCAGTTCAATAAAACTGGAGAAGACACCTCCACTGATGCAAGTTAGGCAATTCTAACACGTCTGAGGATTAGAAATTCAAATGACTATTTTTATATAGTTCAGAGAAAAGAATTGCTTACGGAAGTCCCTGAAGCCTAACCCATTTTCTCTTATCCCTGAGAATTGTAGAATACTGTAATTTTGGCTACAGTTTGCAACAAGCATTACTTGGAAAATTCCATCTTCTAGTTACAAAGTTAAGTTTTAAGACACTTACCATATTCTTTCTCATTCACTTCAGATATGGGTTCAGAAATAACACTACAGAATGAGATAGCACTTGCTGCAGAAGGGTTACGAGAATGGCCCATATGATGGGGTGCCTTCTTGACATTCTTCAAGGCTTCTTCTGCCTGCTCCTGTTCCATTGCAGCAACCATATCTCTGTATGCTTTTCTGGCCTCTTCAGTGAGTGATACCAGCTTATTAAATAGGTCCTAAGAACGAATGCAGTTTTTATAATCAGTAGTTCTTCCTAATAATTTCCACTTTAAATTACTCCTTTCAGTCGGAGGTCTACCACATAGTAAGCCTTAAGCTAATGAGCACCAAATACCTTTACTTCAACTAAAAATTATTCTATGTATTAAATAAAACTACCACCACATATTTATGCAGCTTTGAGGAAATATAAAAAATACTGGATTTTTTTTTTTTTAAACAATTTTAAGCCTTCCAGAGAGTTTCAGATGCCATTTAAGTCTACTTGAAAGCTACAAAGATGTTGCAACTGAAGTGTTTTTCAGAGTCTCTCAGTTCTGTAAATAATTCCTTTCAAAGAAAAACACACTCTAATACAGATCAGGTCAGGGCCACTATCAAATGCATATTAGTTAGGTGGGCTCCCCATGCCAAATAAATTCTTAAGGGAACATAATTGTTTATTCCAGCCATTTACATGAATGGATTTACTCACCTCAGCACCAGAGTAGTTGAAGATACCCACTACACTAACAGGAACCAGCTTGTTCACACAACGGCCAAGAGCTTTACGGCCAAGAGCAAAGACAAAAGGAATTTCTTGTTCCCGTGCCATGGCTATTACATTATATAGAGCCTCATCCAGTCCACCTTGGAGAAAGCAATTTTAAATACGCATCTAGTCAATTAAAGTCATAGTATGGTGCTATACAACACACCATCCCATTCTAATTGCAACCGGTCAGTAAAACTTCAATACACAAAATCACCAGCTACGATGTCCTACAGGATAACAAACTGTACATTTCAGGTATAGTCAGTACAGATCAAGGCAACATTCTGTATTTTCTATTAGTCCTGCACACAAATTAAGCCAGAATCTTTCACAGCTCTTTTCTTGAGCAGAGCTTTGCTATTCTCCTATCTCAGGATGCCACTATCTACACTTCTGGCTGTAGCAAAATGTGCTGGTTGGCTAACTAAACAATTCAACATTCCTCTCAAGGAATCCTCCTTAAGAGCACCCAAAGCTCAGAACTCTAGATGTATCAAAGACTGAACAGAATAAAATTTAAGTTTATTGCATTTGTTATAATATCACCCCTCATAAACAAGTTTCTTCTAGAATTGAAGAAGAGAATGAATGTGGAGGGGCAATTACACAATTGATTCTGGGTGTTACATCACACATAGTAACTAAAAAAAAAAAAAAAATGTTTAAACCATGCTAATCAGCATAAGAAAACTGTAAACATTTAAATGCACCACTTCTTTTTATCATTTATACCTTTTGACTGGATTTTCTCGCAGTTGGGAGATATGATTACACACTTGATCTTATTTAGTTTCATATGCTTAGTAACCTCACGCAACCCCATAACAAGTCTTCTCCTTGCTTTGGCTCTCATGGGATCCTTTTGATAAATACGTTCCTGGAAGCTGACAAGCTCTTGCAATAGGAGAGTCACACACTCATCTATTTCTTTACTTAGCACTTGGTTACAGTATCTGTCAATTCAAAAAACATCTGATATTAGCATAGCACATAATCAGTACTATTGCACTGAGCCTCTTCTTTTACCATGTAAGTTTTACTTCCTTGGAACAGTTGCTAAACTGCTATTAAAGTTATTAAAAGGATTTAAGACATCAGACTGTGCATTGTAAGAAAAATACATCTAGGAAAATTTGTATGTCTCCTAACATCCCTCTCCTCAAGAATTCAGTCAGAATATTGAAAAATACTGAAAATACACCACTAGGTGCCACAAGCCACTATGCCTCAATTTGGTTCTCTCTAAGTATTCCTTCCCATCCAAAGTAGATGTAGCCCTCCTCTAAAAAAATTTTGAGAATACTTCCACCTAGCTTATTTGTTGCAGCAACCAAAGTAGTCCAACATGCATGTATGTACATATATATACACACATTTGTGTATGTATACGCACACAGAGCAATCCACCTAAGGCAGAAACTTCTATTGATGAAAGGGTAGTTTATGCTCATTAAACTCCTTCTAAGTCTACTAAAGCTATCCATATTTAAAAGACAAAGTGACTGAAGTGCAAGCCTTGAATTTATATTAATAATGCAAAACTCTTACTCTCTGAATCTCTTGCTGTGAATTTTGGTTATTGCGGAAGACGCCATTGGACTGCCTATTCCAGAACTAGCAGGTGAACCCTGCGACACTGGGGTCATGCAGTACGGGGAATTCTGACTTGCCGGTGAAAGCGAAGTATCACTAGTCATGCTTAGTCCAGTTTCTGAAAAACAGGTTTGAAACATTACAAAAGGCAAAGACATTTTCACATATAAGAAACAGCATCACACTTCTGGATCCTTCTCTCGCTTTTCCCAAATTACATTCTGAAAAACTAAACAGTGTTCTGCCCTGGAGTGGGGAGAGGGAGGAGCGGGACAAAACAAGCACATACCCAACATCCAGCACGGGTTGGCTAAACAATCAATATTTGATTATTTATTAAAAATATCCAAAGCTTAGTTTAGGAAATGGATAGAACAGAAGGAAAAGCTCGCCTAAATACTACAACTTCTTCCAGTATTTCTTTACTATTTAAATATATATATAATATTTAACTAACTTATTCCTAGAATATTTAAGCTTTTCACACTCCAGTCAGGTGAAGTCAGGCAGGTCATTCAGAAGACAAGTTCTGAAGAAATACATCTGGAATCTTGACAGACACCTCCTCCCTGCGCAAATGTGTCAAAAAATTTCTCTGGAGTTTCCCAGTTGCTCAGAGCTGCTGCTGCAAATCAACAATCCAGACATTGCAGTTGACTGACAAGACTATTTCAAGAAACTGGAAAACCTTATTTACAGTTTGCAACTTCTGTATCTGGAAAACTTTCAGTATGTTCATTATTATAAACCATGGTGATCAACACGGCACGGTCAACAACACGTCACAATTTGTCTGCTTATCAGAAATGTACAAACCCTGAGAATTTGGGAACACCCACTGAAGAGGAATGAATTAAAAGTCTGTATGGAGATTACATACTTAGCACCCATACTGCACTGAGCCTTCCATGACTGAGGGACAGACAAGGCATTTTAGAAGAGGGTTCCAACTTCTAGTATTCAATGTTAAATGTTAACATTAATCATGTTAAAAAAGTTAAAAGATAACATCAAGAAATTGTGTTGCATAAAAAGACAGACAAATTACTAAAATAAACCATTTAGCGCAATGTGGGGGGGAGGAAAGGGGAGCTACAGAGATAGAGACCAACCTTCTTGAGAGGCCAGCTCCTGAGACTGATCAGCAGTCACATTTATATGAACCTCTTTCTGCTCGTCAGATCCCAACAGGTTGTGATCAGCTGACAAACGGCCTTTCTTCTCTTCTCTCTCTTTCAAAATGATCTAGGAACAAAACCAACAGCTGTCAGTGTCTGAAAATTACAGATACCTGTAAATAAAAAAGATCTACTTACTTGAATGTAACACAAAATAAAGTTACATAAGTTGTTTTGAACTTTCCTACTCATGCCACGGTAGAAAACCCTGAAATCATTTCAGTTTCCTCTTTGATCACAAACAGTATTTGATTTCAGCATTATACAGATGGTCTACACAATACTCTCATACTTCTACAAGAATAGTTCTTTCAATGGTTCATTTTAATATTAACTACTTTCCCAATTTTTCTGACACATAATACTCATTAACAATTCTTTCATTCCCACCCCTGTAAAGAAACCTTATGCAAGAACGCTAGTCATCTTTGTGAAGCAGCAGAACACACAAAATCCTTTCTATACAAGAAAGAGAAAGGTAAGTAGCCATGGATATATTGGTATTACTATGATAAATAACAACATAAAGGTATTGACAACAAAGAGCTCAGAAAATCTTTCTGAACAGGTACCTGTGA
This sequence comes from Nestor notabilis, assembly GCF_000696875.1. NCBI lineage: Eukaryota > Metazoa > Chordata > Aves > Psittaciformes > Psittacidae > Nestor > Nestor notabilis. The sequence continues at coordinate 5,724 of NW_009913798.1, read as the reverse complement.
ATTTCTTTAACTCAAGTAGATCACAGATAAGTCAGAAAGATTGCTAGGGAGGCAGGGAGGAAAGCAACTTCGCCCAAGCCAGCCTTTGTATAGGCACAGCTTTATCAGTTCTAACTGCCCATACCATAAAGTGATCTTGACAAGAAATGTGGTGCATGAGCACAGGTGACTTTCACACCTTAAAAAACAAAAAACAAAGCACACCATAAAACCAACCAACCAAACAAAAAAACCTCCAAAACAAAAAAAACAAACCCCACAACCAAAACCAAACAAAAACCCCCAAAACAATTTCTAAAATCTACTCAAAAAAAACACCAAAATCACATTTTTACTTCAAGTTCTATGCTCATCTCTAAAAGCAGAGAAGGAAAATTTAAGGTTAGCATACTACACTGCACTACAAACTAGGGTTAACATGAAAAAACTGCAAACTCTCCCATATGTCCTAGTGCTTATAGCAAAAACCCCAAAATCCTTGTGATCTGTATTGAGATAGATTTGTACCATCTATAATTAATTATGGGGATATGAAAGTTATGTTGCATGCCTAGATCCAAAGAACACGACATCAGTGTAACAGGAACAAGGAGGCAGAAGCTCACAACTCCCTTACCCAATGCTCATGGTTGCTGGTCCTCAAGTAAGGAAATAGCAGTTATTTTTGAAGTTTGAGTGTGGGTCAAGACACCCCACAGTTGACATATTTACCTTTTTAAGTGCTGTAGGGCGTTTCAGTTTTGCAATCTCCCTTTCTTTTCCTCTTTTCACTTTTGGAGCAGTCGAATCCAAAGGATTAAGGCAACCCATTGACGGCTGTCCTTTTGTTAAGGACTTTCTGTTGGCGGATTCTTTGGTATGAAAGGGAGCAGCACTGCCAACTAAATACAAGAAAGATATTAGTTTCACCAAAAGACATGTCAGCTTCATTTTAACACTGTTTTCAATATTTCCACTGATGAATTCTCCAAGTACATTTTCCTTCCTTGGAAAAAAGCGGTTCATAATGACAGGAAAATTACATCATCAGATATTGTTGCTCCCAGATGGTTTTAAGCTTTCTTCAAACTTAGTCTCATGTTTTAGGAAGCTATGGATTCCAGGAAAGGAATTACTTTACTGGTAAGGGATCTCTCTCAAATGAGCTTTATTAGTAAGCCAATAATAGCAAGGTACGTTGCAAATATTTATCCACACATTGAGTTTTAGCTGTCAAAGACTTGATTAGTTGACATGACAAAACAGAGGAGAGTGAAGCATGTAGTTAAGTGTATCTTCTGCAAGAAAGAATAAAACAAACACAGACTCCAATGGAAATGCCAACTGTTCTTTGCTGAGATTTGTTTGATATAACCTTGCCAACTTGAATTAATGTTTGAACACAGCTGAAATTCAAAGCAGGTAAATGAAGCAACACACAAGAAGGAAAATGGTAACTATGTCCATAACAGTGGACTCTAGGCTACATATTACTGCTCAGGAATGAGATTCACGAGTTATAATAGATAACTACAAGAGTGTCAATTCTGTATGTAGCAGCAAACATTACAAAAGCTAGTTTAATGTTAAGTGTTGAAAAAGAAAGAGAGGCAAAAAAAGCATAAATAAACTCTTGCATATATTCATAATGGAACTATAACTTAATATTCTGTGCATGTCTGATCTTCCTTATTTTCAAAAAGATACAACAGAACTACAAGAAGGTACACAGAGAAAGAGATCTGGAATATGCTTCCACAGTGGAATAACTAAATTGACTAGGACTCTTCAGACTACAAAAGATATGAGAGACCTCTAACAATCAGAGGAGGAGAGCAGGGAAGGATTTTTCAGTCTTTGTAATACAGAGGCTATGAAAACTAACAGAACTGTGAGTGGGGCACAAACCAACCCAACCCTGACCTCCACTCCAAAAAAACCTCCAAAAACAGAAGGAAAAGCTTTCCACACAGCATGTGGTAAGGTTAGAATTTGCTACCATCAGGCCTTCCAGACTGTAAAAGCATCTGACAAAGTGATGAACAGCTTAGGAAACAAATTTGGTTTTAGAAAGCCTTGGGTCAGGAGGCCTTGAACTACAATCAGTAGAGGTGGAAGAATATCCTGCAGAGATATTCCCTCTGTATCAGTCACAGGTATCCTTACTAAGCTGCTTTCCAAGAGAATTTTGTTATATCTGTGATAAATGTTTGGTTTGATGTAATACAATTCTTCTCACATATTCATTTTAGCACTGAAACACAATCAAGAATGAATCGTGAGTTTTGAATAGCAGGTCTTAGGAGACGTTTGTCCTCAATTATACATGGACTTTCACCACTGCATAACTGCAGCTCAGAGGAAGATAGCATAAGTGAATTTTGAGAACATACCATGAAAGTCTTCCCAGGTTTTTATTATGTTTATATTCAAAAACTAAAACTTGACAGAAAAACAACTCAACCCATATTTAAGATGCTCAGATAGATCACATCTATTTTGTGACAAAACACACTCACTCAGCCATGGCCAGGCAGATCGTAAGTACCTGTGTATGAGAGAGGCCTGGTGTTGGTGATCTGACGAGCTTTCATTGCTTGCTGCTGCTTTTCAAGAGCTGCTAACATGTCCCCCAAATCTAACTGAACAGGGGTCTTGCTCTTCTTTCCAGCCGCTTTTGATAAAGCCTCCTATAACATGAACATGACATGCTGATAAATACAAAGAAATAGTGCCTGAAAAACATTCTTTACAAGGAGAATCTTGCTATTAAAGAATAAAGAAGAGCAACGACTAATTGATACTCCTCTTTACCAACTGCTGGGGAGGTGGGGCTGGGCTACTCACTTGAAGTTTTTTCTGTTCCATGCTTATCTCCGAATACTCTTGAGCTGTTGCAAGTGCTGCTGCCAAGGCCTTCTTCTTCTGACTTTTTGCACGCTTTGGTACAGAGGTTGTGATGGGAATTGGAGTTTGGACTATATTGATTGGAGAATTCTCTGGCAAGTCATCCAACTAGGATTTTAAACAAAATGCAAGAAAAACCACAATTAAAAGACATGTCTCTAAAGACAATAGGAAATGTGGCACTCCAGAAACCAAATGAACCATTTCAGTGCTTCAGTCACCAGTATAACATCCCAATTACTAAATACAGCTAGGTGACACACTAAGTTAACATGGCTAGAAACTTGTGTATTTCATTTTTGCATTAAAACACTATTATATCTATCTCCAATTATGCCTTCAGAAGGTTTTCTAGTCTGACTGCTGAGCAAGGGAGTGTTCTTATTCCCCCCTGCAAAGATTAAGATGCCTGTATGTATGATCCTGCAACAAAAACATTCACGTAGATCAGGTATTCAAAGAGTATCTTTCAAAAAAACTGTTTCTACAGCCTTGAAGCAGATAAAGTTTAGTTTATTTTCATTTCAATAACTACACAAACTGTAGTTATTTTGAAATACTGACACCATTATTACGTATTTGTAGATTGAACGGTTTTAAGCAAAGTCTGCATCAAAGGATCAGTCCGAATGCAAGCCCTTTGAGACACAAAGAATAACCAGGATGTAGTTTATGTATTAACACAAAAAAAGCTTGATAATCCTCAAAACTAATCTTAGCCTCAAAAATCCTGTTGCATCTACTGTTCACCCAAAATTTAGCATGTGACTTCAAAAAGCACAAAACCAGTGAGACGGAGAAGCTGGGAGCTGGACTCAGTGATCCTCAGTTTCCCACTTGGGATAGTCTATGATACCAAATGTCTGTCTATCTATCTTACAGTTTCACTTTGTTAACAATCTCATTAGCAGACAAAAATCCAGCTGTGTTTTTTTAAAGATGGGTTCTCTACACCACTTTTAACTGGCATTTCTTGAGCATTCAAAGCTGCTAACGCAAATAATCCACAAACATCCAATTACTGCAGTAAGTACAGTAATGGAGACTGATGAAGAAATTACACATATCAGGTAGCCTCAAAATTACTTTACTTAGAAATGCTTTGCAAAAAGCGTAATTACTTACTACTTTGGGTGAAATCTTTTGCTGCATGTTACCACTTTTACTGCTGCCATTGTCACTATTTAGTTCTGGAAATTCGTCTTCATCCTAAGCAATACACAAGAACGAAGAGAATGGAACCAAAAGTCACATGAAAAGCATCAACTGAAACAGCTAAAGCTAGAAGAAAAAATTGAATCCTGAAGTCCCACATAAGCTAGAAGGGCTTAGAAGTGACACAAAAAGAATGAAAAATTAACACAGTAATTTTTTTTGTTTGTTTAGCAGAGTAATGTTTTATATTAAAGAAATCCAATTCCAATTAGGGGGAACATCACTTACACCACAACTCGCACCACTACAGCACAGAAACAGTTTTCATACACTACCTCAAAATACAGAGGTTCAGGACTCTGCTCTGTTCTGCTTGACTGGCTTGTAGTTAGAGGTTTTTCATGTCGTTTCTGCAAGTTCTGCCTTCTTTCTGAAGATGTGCTGTGGTCTCTGCATCTGAACCCAGACTGAAAATAATGAACATCATTTGCATTTTGTAAATTTCAGTTTTTCAAGATGTGTATGCCTGCATGTAAGGCTCTTGTGTCTGCTCATCAGCAACTAAAGTGACACAGTTTTGACCAAATTGGATTTAATAAGCTGTGCTTTGGTGTTCTCCTGGGGTTCTTCTGTTGTTGTTTGTCATTCTGGGTTTTTTTTTCTGTCGTTTTAAAACCTGTACTAATATAATTCTGCAGGTAGTACCAGATTATTCCTCCCTCCCATGTCAAATACAGCATCAGTATACATTCATCTCTGAATTTCCACTAAATAATAAATAAATAAATAAATAAATAAGGTCCCTTTGGCCAAACACAACGAAAACCACAAGAACTGCTGGTGACTATGTAACTCAGACATGGATCTTGAGGAACCGTCTATAACCATGATCAAAAGAACTGTCTCCCACTACAAAACTGTTCTGCTTGCAACTACTGCCAGGCCAATGTACAGGCCAAAGTACGGCACAGAGTTCTCTAAGGAAGAGGCCTCTGTAGTATAAACATTCTTCTGTTTATTGTGTGAAAGGTTGGTGGAATCCCATGTGCAAGACTGGCTGGCTGAAAGCAAAGCATGATTTGAATCTGAAGTTCTGGATCTTTCACACTCACGTATTTCTGAAGAAAATGTCCTACAGACCTGGTAAAAATTTAGTTTCAAAAGGAAAATAGTTTCTAGAACAATTGTGCCTTGAGGTACAGTGAATTTGGCTGGGGAAACCTAATTTAAAACTCTGTGCCTGCTTTGCTCTTCAACATCTAAAATAAGTGCCAGACAGAGTCTAAACTATAACTAGATGAAAGAAAATCTGGTTCTTCCTACTCTCCCAATTCCAAAAGTGACAAATAGTGGCTTCTAAAAGACTCTGATTTAACTACAGATTATAAAAAGATTCAGAACTGCTACACTGCCTGCTATGAGCATCAAGCTTCTCTCTCTGTATATTAAACCCATGGATACCAAATGGCAAGATTCAAGACAAATTAACAGTTGCATCTAAAAAACTAAACAAGGCAAGATAGCTCACACATACATGAGCATACAGACACATTATGACAAAGCTCCCATTTCAACCTCAGCTATTCTTGTCTGCAATAACTGAATTCAAGCAAAACTTATGTTTAAGCAAAGGCAGATGTTTCAGCCTTCTCTGTGTCTCCCTCTCCACTTCACTCCCCTCCC
>NW_009913797.1:35759-36167 GCF_000696875.1 Nestor notabilis | reverse complement strand
GAGAGATATCATTCCATAGTCCATGGACCAAGCCTTATAAAACTGCTGTATCCATCCAGCCCATGATGTCAGGCTCCATCTCTTGTAACAGTCTCTCAGGGCAGGAGGGACGGTGTTTAGTGTTGGGTTGTTGCCTGCTGATGACACTGCTGAACTCATGTCCTAGGGACAGGAGTGTAGCCAGCAAGTCAAGGAAGGTTTAGCATTCCCCTCTGTTTAGCACTAGGGAATTCACAGCTGGACTGCTGTGCCTGCTTGTGGGCTTTCCAGTGTAATAAATACATGGCTATTGTGGTGAGAGGCAAACGGAGGGTAATCAAAGTACTTAAAGGACTGCAGTACAGGGCATATGAGGAGAAACTTCTTGCAAGTGTGACACTTGCTTTTTGCCATTTGTCAGGAAACACC
>NW_009913797.1:0-35728 GCF_000696875.1 Nestor notabilis | reverse complement strand
TCTTTCCCTCCTCTCCAATTTCCATGAACTTTTAATGATAACAGAGACTCTTCTTGCAATATCAGCAAGCTCCATCACCACTCCTGAATGATTGGGGATGGTTTTAACATTCTTTCCCCCACCCCATTTCATGGAGATTTAAGGTAACTTCCAGTACTGATGAAGATGAGGTAAGGAAACCATACTGCTTCTTATTCTATTTGCTCAGCTCTATCAAAAGGATGGTTCATTGACTTCTGGCTGAATTACAGGTAGCAATTTAATGTATTGTGTGTGTCACCCCAGATGAAAAAATATGGTAATTTAGTGTAGCAAAGTAGGCAGGGTAATATCAAACCGAAATAATAGTCCATGATGGAAAGCAGAATTTTTCAAAGGAGACAAAGTCTCCTTTCATCTTTAGCATGGTAAGAAGAGCTTTTTTTATGGCACCTAAGAACAGCTATCCAAACTCTGATACTGCCAATTACCTTACATTGCTGTTTTCTTCAAGTCTAAAGTACAAACACAGATTCTTAACAACTTGGCTGTGGTTATAGGTTATGAATAAGCCCTGCTCATAAAAGTAGCTAGAAACCTAGAAAAATAGCTTCTCCTAAAGTGAAGGTAGAGATAGAGAGGCTTTGAGGACACTATTATATGGGCAACCTGTACTCAAAACACTGAGGCAGGCTGCTGATGAAACTGCATAATTCCAGATTAGTTGACTGTGATATTTACATACTCTAATAACTACTTAGGAGGGACCAGAAGCCATAAATTTTACTGGAGAGAAAGAAGAGAAAGCGTGTCTTGATACCCGTAATTCATGGAATGAAAGTAAAAAACCCCAAAGTTACAATGCTTGGTTTTCTAAGGATAAGAAAATCGTAAATGCATAAACCTCTGTAAGGACAGAAAACTGAGGAAAAATCAACAGAAAAGGATGTGTCATGGTAAAAAGCTGACACGGAAAATCAGCAGAATATATTTCTAATTTCTGAGCCTGTCTGACTTATTTGGATGTTGAAAGCCCATTCAAGAGGAAGAAAAAGCTAAGGTGGTGCAAAAATACAAGTGCACTGATTTAATCCAGAACTATTTCTTTTAAAAATGAGAAAGTTTTTTAATACTATAATACAGACAACTATGTCCATGACCTTAATAATGTGTCCTTTAATGGGAAACTCAAGGTACGCACTTAGAATGTCTTAACGGTTTCTGGAGAATGAGAAATAGTAAAGAGAATTATTTTTACACTGTGTCTGAAAAGGGGAAAGGCTTACAGTGACTGACAAACCATCTTAACTGATTTGTCAGTGAACTACTCATAGAATGGTTTGGGTTGGAAAGGACCTTAAAATCATCTAGTTACAACCCCTCTGCCGTGGGCAGGGATGCCTCAGGCTTGAGGCTGCAGAGGTTGGAAATCAGTATCTTTAATCTTGGCCAACAAATAGACACTGATGATACAATACATCTGGTTCCCATCTCCTGTACCCAAAGCCTGTGCAGGGCTTTTGGCTGCTTACTGGATGCAAGTGATGAGCTATGGTGTCTTGTAGAGGTCAGGTGTACAGACCATCCTGACGCTATTGCATATGGGCATATTTGATAGTGTGGGCTGGCAGTAAAAGTGCAGGTGCCTATGGGCATTTTGAAGATTTTATCACATGGTTAGCCTGTTTTATCACACGTATTTCAGGAAGCTTTACCATTTTATTACAAAATATAAGCCATTACTTGGTGAATAATTTAAACTGGCAAAATATCTCTAAGAGGAATATGGCAAACCCCATATTTTTAGGTCTTATATAGACCTAAGTCTGGGATGTTGTTATTCTATTATCTCCACTGAGACTCTGCAGAATAAAGCTTTTAATAACTAAGGAAAAGGTGCAGAGAGAAAAGTACTAAATTCCACGCAGTGTTGTCTGACTCAGAGTAATAATCTCCCCTGGGAAGATAAAAAAGAATAATGCTGTGTTAGCTGGCTATTCAGAACTATTTTTATACTGTAATGAAGGCAATTCTGGAATTACGTATCACCATCTTGGGTGGAAGAAGCAATTTGTATAAACCTATCATCTTACTGGTTATGGTCAGTGATTGTCTGTCATAGCCTTTGAAAACAAGATCAGCCTGTCACTAAGTGAGATATTTGAAAGTAGGATGACATACACAGAAGGAAGGAGTCAAAATACTTATGCTTTATGGCTGATGCACTTTTAGCAGGACATACTAAGATATAAAACATGGAATCAAACACTCAGGAAATATAAATATTATTGCTGTCACAAGCATTAGTTCATACTGGCTGCATCAGCATTTAATCATTTATATAATGAATGTAATCTTTACTCTTACTATTAACATTATTTTACTACAATTATAAGTTTATATTTTTAACTGTTATAAAGTGATTAGGACTTTTATAGTTACATTACAGCTCTAATGTTCTTATAATTAAAAGTGATAATATTCTTTATATAGATTTACTTTTATCCACGACAGTAATATTTCATACATAGTTATTCTTTCATATGTCTTTATTAATGGTCTGAAATGTCAGACTGGGACACTGTGATGGCTAGGATGAAGACTGAACTGCCACTGGCAGAACATGACTCAGACCAGCCTTAGCCAGAATGGCATGATTAACAGAGCATTTTTAAAGAAACCAGAGTCAAATTATAAGGTACAAAATGTAGCTGCCTACAGTTGTTTTAAATGTTCCTAGCAAAGTGGTCACTGAGGGAAAATTAGTGAAGCAGTTATGAAATCCTCCGGAAAAATAAAAGTTAGAGGGAGACATTGACAACTTACTGTGAACTTTTTTTTGTACATTTTCCACAGAGATCTGAACATTTCAGAGTGAGAGCCAGACTGTGAAAAGACTAATGTGAAACACAGGCTGCTTTTGCAAGAATGAAGGGACACCAGCATTGGGAAGACAGCAAAACATAAGAAAAGGCAGTTTAAAATGTAGAAAGATTTTATTATGTCTCAGAACAAGAGGAAAAAAAGCTAGATATATTTCTCTCAGAGCAGTTGTTTGAGCATTTGAAATATATAATAGAAAAATCCAGTCAGTAATAATCTCATATGCACTTTATCAGCTGCTGCTTCACATTTCACAAAGTAAATTTGTCTCCTATGGGAAATGTAAGTTTTAGATTGTGACAGTAATAACAGTTTTATTTGTTAGCAGTTGATATGTGCATCTTTAACAAGAGGCGGCTGGCTGGGAAGAGACTGCTGGAGATTGTCCTGCGCTGGGAGTGCCTTGGTCTCCTCCAAAGGGACCCCACAGCTGCCAGGGATGGAAGAGAGGCATCAAGTGGTTGGGAGTTCGCAACTCACACAGGCTGCACACTGGTAGAGACCCATAGGTGTGGCGGGTTTATTCAGAGCTGATGGTTGCACATTTTTTTCATAAGCCTATACTGCTTTCCACTCCTATTCCTGTTTCATCCTTGCTTCACAACCTTCCTAATCAGCTTAAATGAGTATCAGTTTTGCAGCTGCGCATATATCACACAAACTGCGTCTGTTGGAGTCAGTGTCAGCAGCAAGAGTTTCCCATGGTTTCAGCATTTTTCTGCAAAATGTTAGTAATATTTGTGAAACAGACAGCAACAGACAGAGTGTCTGGTGAAAACAATAGGAGTCTGAATTGTTCAACTGTGTGAGATCATTCAAACCCATTTGCTTATTGACTTTTTCTTACTCTTGAATACATATTGAATAGGTTTGTGGAAAGCTTAGAGAGGCATGCAATTCTGTCCAAACCAGCAGAAGTAAATGAATGAAAATAGCCATGGGAGTAAAATAACAGACCATCCCCCGTTCGGACATCTCCTTTCTCATGGTTTGCAGACAATGTGCTTTTAGTCTTCTGATTCGCCTATTATGGGATGTTTCACTTCTACATTTCCAGAGTGGTATTGTAGGAAAGGGAACATGTTCGCTGCTCCTTACAACACCTAAGTTGTGTTTATTAGAAATCAATTCTACATGAGATAGATAGAAAGCAATATAAGAACTTTTTAAAGAAGCTTTTGAAAAAAAGGGAATGGCACAGCTTGTATTATTTCGTCTTCTGCTTTCTACAGCTTACTAACTGCATAATGAAGTCCATTGCGAATAAGGCAATACTATCTATAAACAGAAGTCCTTATACTATGATGCATGTAATACTAAATGTTTTTTATGTAGCAACAGCAGAAATTTTAAAAAATGTAACATTTTAATAGTCTTTTATGAATTTAGCTATATTTCCAAAGTGTGGACTAACAAAAACCAGAGTACTTCATCAGTATGCCTTGTACACAGACTACAGGCACTTACCAGGTTTAACTTATGACCGAATGCTTAACTTACAATAAGATCTTTCATCAAAATATGTTCATAATTATATGACACATTAATGCTGTTTTTAATTTTTAGGCCAATGTAGTTCACTTACAACGAAGAAGGAAAAGGTATAAAATACCTTTTTAGAAGCTTTAATATTCTGATCAAAATATTGTATGATGTTCAGTAGATTTCCAGAGGCAGTGATACTGTCTGGAATTTGACAGATATTTTAGTGTATGTGAAAAAGGAACAAGTTTTCCTCCCCCTAAGGAGAGGAAAACAGAGAAGAAAAATTAGCAAAATTTGTCAACCATCCTAGTAGTCTTTGAGAGATTTTAGGAGGACCTTCTTAATATTTTCAGAAAATAAATATAGATTATTCCTTTTAAAAATGCCCACCTATGAAACACGAAACTCCAAGATTATATATAAAAGTCAATATTTTACTGTCATGTTATTTCCCAATGTGGTGAAATTAGTTAGCAAAAGTCCTTAATTTTTATTTGAAAGTGTTCCCATGTTCACTCAACCTTTATATAAAGGCAAATGGAGTTGAAACTAATAGTGCATAATGGGCGTGTTTGTTTTTCATGTGTGACTTTTTAGGTACTGTAATAGAGAGAAAAGGAGGAAGGACTGGAATAGGGAGCTTCCTTTTTTATGAATTTAAAATTCTGCTAGAATAATAGGAGAACACACACAGATTTTTACTCCATATTTGCCTTAAGTACCTTTCTTGACATTTGAGAAAAGGTATAAACAGCTCTCTATAGTATCTTGGGATTTAATATTTGTAGGATTTCTGCAACTTTTAATTGACTTCTGTTTATCCATGTGTTACAACTCAGTGCAACATTTTGAGAGGCATGTGTTTTCCCAATTTCTTATTTATTCCTAAGTGAATAAAGCAATAGTTTCTCTAAAGATGAGGAAAACATATGCTTTATGTTATGCTGTCTCTTCGCAGTTCTAATAAATCTTTTCAATTCTCTGCCCTGAACAAAACCCCTTTCAAATCTGTTAAAACAACCCCTTCACACTGCTGCATACAGTTCAGTCATTTGTCAGGCTCTCCTTATTTATTCAGCATTATCTCATCTGTTTGTTCTATGAGGTGTCAATTATTTAACTGTAGCCAGTCCAGTACACTGATTTCACCTCTTGAATGTAAAGAATAAGATAATTTCTTTTCACACTGGAACAAGGCTCTGCTGCTTCCAGTATCTGATGCCTATTTCATCTAAGGCAGGTGCTTGGAGCCTGTGAGTAATACTTCCTTTTACTTGAATGCATTAATTCAGCAGTCTTTCACAGCTGTTTAATTCATCCCAGCTAGTTAATGAACATTCATATTACCAGTATAGATATATTTTTCCCCTAAAAATCAGTAAAATGAATGTATTAAAAATGGTTTCCCCAACCCTTGCTGCTAAGATTCTTCAATGGAATTTTTCAACATTAAACTTCAGAGTAAGCACACGTTCAGAAACAGTATGAAAAAGACAATACTTTATAGCAAAACATACCAGCCAGCAAAATCGGAAACAAAAGAAGCCTACAGACTAGAGGAATCTCTAAAGAGCAGGCTAATACTTTTGTAATATATAGTGCTCAGTCTATGTGTGATAGTCTCACTTATGTTCTCCTCCAGCAAAATCTTGAGATTTCATATCCATGGTGCTTATTAACTGAACATAGATGCTTGCCATATTTTTTCCATCAATATAGCACAGCTAAATTAAAGGCTGAATTTACTAAAGTATGGGTTACATGAGCAGCATTTTGGGCAATATGTTTTTTGAGCAGGGATGTGGAGCTCTGGGATGCCAGGGTTGGATGTTCTCCCTCAGTTACATCTGTGACACCATCTCCCCACCTGGCAACCACAGTTTCTGCTGGTAAATGTTTATTGAATTTCAGTGTCCAGATCTGTATAATCATTACACCATTCTGTGAGGGATACTCTACTATTATGCAGCTAAAATCATTCTTCAGTCAAAGTACAGTAAGACAAAGAGAAGTTATTCACAACCTCTAGAATGCTCTGATTTCTGCATCCATCGAAGTAAACATTGTAGCTGGAAATGTCTTATATTATCAGTGAAGCAAAGGGAGACAAAACCAAAAGAAAGCTACTTACAGTGGGATTAGATAGGAGATTTTTTTCTCATTCTGTGCAGATAGCTATCTGTTGGCTTTTCTTCTTCCCTTTCACACCTCAGGGATTTCCAATCTGCCCTATACTGTGTTAGGAAGATATTCTCTCTAGTAAGTAAAATATGTTAGGTTTTTATAGCCAAAGTCTATTCTGCTATAGCATCCAGGCAGGTTTAATCATCCAGTGCTCCATGAAACCACTCATCCCACAGTTGGACAACTTGTCCAGAAGAATACTGTGAGGGACAGTATCAAATGCCTTAGTAAAATACAGAAAAACTACATCCACCACCTTCTCTGTACCTACTCGGTGAGTGATCTTATTGTAGAAAGATACCAAATTGGTTAAACACGCCCTTCCCTTGTGAACCCATGTTCACTGTGCCCGATTGCTGGTGACTGACTCAACACCCCTTTTCTAAGCACCCTGTAACATGTTCTTTGTGGTGATGATCTGGTGAGCCTGGACTTGCACTTACGTGATGGGTTTTTTTTCAAACTGGAGGCAAGAACAATTTGATCAGTTATTAATTTTTTTCCAACCTCTTAGTTCATGAGGCTAAACTGTGTTCTCCAACATATACTTACCTATGATTATTTTTAGTAAAAGGAGGAGGGGCATATGGCTCCTATTTGTTGCAGCTAATCAGAAGAATAATGCAGCAGGAAGCCTGTAGACGTACTGGAATGGACAAGATACCCACAAGGGCAAATAAAATGTCACACTTGCAACACACTTTCAAAAGTTCAGTAGAAGTTACATATCCCACTCAACCTAATGGGGCCAGAATCAAAGTGCTATCAATTAAAGAGGGATCATTAGCTTTCTTGATAGATCCAGCATAGGGAATACATACTGAAGTAGTATGACTGCTTCACAGGCGAGATCTAACATAAAAGAAAAGCAAGGGGAGAAAGAGATCATGTCAAAACAAAATAATGCTCAGAAGTGTTACATGGGAACAAATTCTGTGATGATTCCTGTTGTTCAAATGCAAAGTTGCTCCTGGCTCTGTTTTCAAGCAGCTGGCTCCCTTTGAAAAGAAGTAGGGAATTTGTTTGGAAGGGAAGACTGCTCTGTGTGCATGGCATGGATGAGATGGTGTTAGAGCTGTCATGCTCCACCCAACAGTCTGCCAACAATAAAATACTGCTCTTGTGAAGCAATCTTCTCCCAAATGCCATGAAGTACATAAATGCAAAGAGGTGTCAGAATTGCACTCAGTATTCAGAGTAACTTCATTTATTGTTAGTTTCCTTACTGTTCTGGAGCAGAAGAAACTACAAATGGCAAAACTCCCCTGAAACACAGATCCTAGTTGTCATTTGTCCTTAATGGTATCATTGAGTTATGACTATGTATTCTTAAATTTGTTTTTCTAATAAAAAAACATAGATCAAATTATATAAAATTTTCTAAGCATTATTCATTTTCTTTTACCTTATGAAACTTTTAGAGTGGGTATCTATTACAAAAAGAATTTAATTGTGGTTGACCTTATTTCTAATCTCTGTCATTTCTAAGTCTAACCTATTTATTTGTTGGAGTTTTAATTCCTTCTTTTGCTGAATTAACTTTGCTTTATAAAAACAAATAATCTATTATTTTAAGATAACTGAGCTTTTTTTCTTATTCGTTCTCTTATATAGTACTTTTACTAACAGTTTTTACATGCTAGCTGTTAATCTTTTGATGTTGTGTAAGGACATAATTATTTGGATGATTTAGAAGTTAAACTTGTGAGAAAAAGCTTGCCACTCACTCAAGTCACAAATTCAAGGTATTTCTTACATCTGTCTTATTGCATTTCTTGTACTTCCCAACTGTCTTTTACTCAGCAGGTGCTCCTCTGCCGCAAAGTCGCTTTGCTTACTTATGCTTCCTTGACCATGTCTAATACGTCATTTACTGTATGCCATTGCTTTCCTGTTAGATCTCCTAGTGATAGCTTTATCTTCTTGTGTTTAGATTAACTTCTCACATGCAAGATAACGACTGAGCTGAGACTACCTCTGTGAGGCTGGCTGACCCTGCGGTTGTTTCGTAAGCAGAATATTGGTGGGGCAGGAGAAGGGGAAGAGAAGTATGATTTTTTTTATTGTTGTTGCTGCTAGAACATAAAACCATTTGTTCAGTTCATCTTAATAGCAGTCCCTGAGTCTTGCCATAGCAGATCACATGTATAGCTGCCCTCCATTTCATTGGGAAGAGTGGCTTTTAGGGCACAACTTACAAATACAATATGCTTTGCGTTGTATAAAAGTGCTTTAAAGCAATTCAAATAATAGCTTCTGTCTACATACATGTACATTTCCAAACACCTGATACCTCAAATTCCTTGGAAATCCTTAGGAATTAGTTTCAAAGGCCCCATGTAGACAAATGTGATTAAAATGTAGCTTTTGTTCCTTAATCAAGACTTCTTTCTTTGCCCTGTGGTAAAATTACTCTGCAATTTCATGCAGCTGAAAACAATTCTTGGTTTCCCCTGTGCAGAGGATCATTGGAAGGAGCCTCATCTATTCCATTACTGGAATAAAGTAGTCTTGTACTTGTACTTATGTCACTCCTGATAGATGCCTGTCGATCCTGATCTGAAAGACCTTTAGCAATGAAGATTTCACACCCACTCTATCCCACTCTTCTGCTGTTCTTTCTTAGCAGATGAAATCTTTCCTGAATATCTAATCAGAATTTACTCTGCAGAAGTCCATTACTTCTTGCTCTACTTGGACAGAGGAAAAGCTACAAATTTTGCTTACTTTGACTTCAGTGAACCTTGTGAAAGGAAAAAAAATTACAAAATGACTTAAGGAAAGTTAAGAAAGAAATTAAACTCAGCAGAAGGTGAAAATTAATCCTATGCAGGAATAATATACAGCATGAAGATTGGATGACATCAGTGGAAGTGGGTCTCTAGCAGTTATGCAGAAAAACATACAAAAGACTACGGAGGATGATGACATGACTGTGACACAACAGTGTCATGATACTGTGAAAAGAGATAAACATCACTCTGGGAAGTATAAACAGACATATTAAGTAACTGCTATGTAGTACAAAGCAAGGTAAGGCTGGAGTACTGTATCCTATTAGAAAAGTTTAATTTTTAAGAGAGATGTAAAGCTATTAATGGCCGTTCAGATGACAAAAATGGAAAGAAGCTAAAGTGTAATATATATGACCTGAAGAGACCGAACAAGCTTGTGACTTCCTAGCTTACAGAAGAGAATGTTTAAGATGACAGCCTTCATCAAATAGGTCAAACAGTTACAAGGAGAAAAATAAATGATAAATTGAAGAGTTTGCAGTTGTTCTTGTAGCTCTTTCTAGCATATTTTGCATGGTGTTGTAATCATAAAAGGTTTTCAAGGAGCTGGCCAAATATCAGGAGTGTCAGGACAGAGGCTGAGGTTCCTCTGCCATCCTTAACATGTGTGTTGACATGCTTTAAAAGTATCCTCGAAGTCGGTGAGACTTAGGTGAGTCCATCTTCACTGGGGTGTTCACAGACTTGGTCCTCTGTGCACCCAGGCATTTCCCATGACTTTCCCTGAATTCTGAAACCAGGATTCTTAAGTAGGCTGTTATCAGTGGCATTGAATTGTTGACTGGACCATCCTGACATGAATTCTTCCGTTATTTATTGACTTCTTGTGTGCATAGTTTCTTGCTCTCAGAAACTGTGACCCTGTTCTTACTGGGCTGAACACATTTTACTAACACTTAAGACCAAACAGAGCCACTGGGGCAAAGCTTCATCAGCTTCAACACTGACAAGCTAAGTACATGTGCATTCTCACTTCATTAGTATGAAAATCAGAGTAAATGTAAAAATGTAATTTTATATTCAGCATTTCTTAGTTTACTTGTTCTTTGTATCATTTTGTTGTTTCTACAGCAGCTGCAACTGAAATAAGACAAAAAAAATCTTTAATTTTGTAGAAGAAACACCATGAAAAGTATTAAGGATTAATTTCAGCAATTTTCATACTTAAGAGTTAATGATGGCTAACAAAATATTTTGCTAATTGAAAATAAAGATTCTAATTAAAAAATGTCTACGCTGGCCCTTCTTCATTTTAAAGCATTGATATAATTCACAGTAAGTAAGATTCATCTGCTTTATAGACGTCCTAGATAAGCAAGCTGCTGAATGAGGATGCTGAAAGTGTTAGAGATTTGAAAGAAATCTTAGAAAATAGAACTGGAAGGGGTCTAGTGAAATCATACTATTTGTCCCCATGTGCATGTTTAATGTCATGGCTGTGAGTAATGATAAATTAAGAGGAGTAACTCATGTGAATAAATAAAACAACACGTCTGCATGCTGGAAACAATTTTTTTTTTTAAATTATTAAACTGCAATTTTTATTTTTTCTGAAGTACGTAAAGTGTTGATTTAAGGAATTCTGAACTGGTCAAGCATTTAAAAGTAAAAAGTTCTACATGCTTACCTGAAGAAATGATACTAGAAAATGAAAAAAGGTCTCTGAAATAGTACTGTTGTACATTCAAATAATAAGTCTTAACACAACTACACATGCAAGTAGGAGCATTAGATGCTGACACTGTTGGGATTTTCTGTTCTTCCATAGCCTTATAGTTTTATTTGGTTTACACCAATTTGTTCAAACTATCTTTATTTCTGAAAGGAGTGAACGATATTACTTTCAAAGGGAACTGCAACTATTTAAAAGCATTATTTTAGACATTAACAAAGCAATACGTGTTAAACAGAATATTAAAAAGCTCAGCAGATGCTAGATATTTTTAGCTTCAGAAGAAATGCTCTCTCAAGCATGGAAATTATCTCCTTCTCTTTCAGAAAGTCCACTTCAGAAAGGGTATTGTAATCAATAGAATGAATTTCAATTACAGAGTGTCCCCCCTCAGGAAAGCATCATGTTCATCCTGAACCAGTCTGAAAGTGGAAACAAGCAGTGTGATCACATAGTAGTGTGATCCTAGAAGTTACAGTCAAAGCTTGGACCAAGAGAGGTCAAGGAAGAACATGGGAATGTTGATGTGTGACTGCCTTTTACTAGCAATGTGATAATAAAAGTAGCACAGCAAATTAAGAGCAGTGTGGTTTTTAGGGCAAGATCCATCTGCCTGGAAATTTGTAAGTAGTTTTCAGTTGCTCAGCTAGATAATTATTCCCACATGTTTATTGCTGGATAGCAAAGTCAGCTCTAAACTAAGTGAGAATTGCCATTATGGGTTCCTCTGATGTTATGCTTTCATCTAGCAGCTCTAGATCTGAGTTATCATTAACACAAGTCTCTGTAAAGAGAATTTTTAGAATGCTTTCAGTTATAGATATGACATTTACCTTAGTCAAATACTTGAAATAGAGCAGATAGATAGTTCATATCTACTCTTTCTGTTCTATGGCATTTTTAATATTAGGGCTAGGCTCTGAATGCCTCACTTAACCTGGTTAATGATGATCTACAAAAGCAATTCTACTAAAAGCAGTAACAGTCTTTGTGAAACTTTCTTAGTGGCCTTGTAAACCACGTGTCAATCTGCAAAGAAAATGTGGTACTGGCTCTGCAGAACTCTCTAGGTTGCCTTAACATTTGTCAAAACGTCTGACAAATAATCACTCAAAATACACCAATTAACACTCCAAACCCACCCCAAATTCTAGGTTCTTCTGGTGACATTGACCATCATAGGAACAGATACTTCTTATTTTGAATAATAGAAGGCTGGACAGAAACAGCAGGTGGATTTGAGTCAGCATTTCCAGGGTTTGGATGATGTGCAAATTTCTTTCACTTTCTAAAATGCGTGAACCCATTCAACAGTAGTTTCGTTTCACTCTGAAATTTAGGATCTTTTTTTCCTACGTGGATATATTCTCTCTCTTCTCTCCACCAACTGATTCTTGATCAATTCAACCTAGTAATTCTTGAAACATCTTTGATTGATAGTTTGCACTGTCTGATTGGTTGTTCTTCCAGCCTGCTCTGCATGTGAGTGCAAACTTGGCTTATTGCGTGTCCCCAGATACTTCTTTCTCTACACATATATGTATACACATATATATATTCACACACACATATTAGAGGTAAATATAGAAGAGTTCAAACAAAAAGCAGATTGCAATACTTGGTCACGTTCAATCAAAAATAGTTGAACAATTCACAGAAGTTACTAATTAGTAAAAAACCCTAACCCATGCAGGAAAAGAGTTCCATTCATTTCTAGTGTTGCTAAAAGTGTCTAGAGACAATTTAGAAGTCCTTAGTCATTCAGCTCACATAAATTAACAAGTCTGTGAAACTCATCCCTGAGCTGAAGGATGGCTTGAAGATCTGTATTATTTATATCCCACTTAAGCAATATTATGAGAAATTAGTTTAAATCTTTTGGTAGGCTTCAATCACTGCAGTCATGAACTACCATTCATGGCCATTTAGATATGATATATGTTATTTTATTTTCCCTCTATCCAAATGAATAAGATAACATTTCCTTGTTATGATAAAATACAACATCAGAAAGTTATAATGCCACCACGTGTATTGCTTTTGACATAGTTAGATATAGTAGGAGTGGGGGAGAAGTTAATGAACTGGAGTTAATATATGTATGTATAAGATGAAAATACTAAATTTATCCTATAGGCAAATTTTAAATAACTGTAATTGCTAGAGCTATTCAGAAATTAACAAATATGTTAAGTGGTAGCAGGACACAGTTATCTTTAAGTGAGAGTTTTCTTTACAGTGAGATGATACCCCTGATACTATTAATGTCTTTAATGGTCTACCTTGCATTTTGAAGAAGATAGAAGTTTTTCTATACATTTTAAATTGATAAAAGACACAAAACTGTTAAAAATTTCATTATATTTACAATTTTACGAGGATGCCTTCCTTAACACTTTCAGGTATTCATCTCTGAAAATCTTGTTTGGGTACTCTGCCTTTTCACTCTTTTTTTTAACTTTGTTTCTTTTTTTTGTTTCTTTTTTTTTTTCCATTTCATTCCAAAGATTAAGTACATCACATTCATCAGTGCAATGCCTGAGTCCCAGATGGTCTGTTACCAAAGTGGGATTTCAAATCCCTACATAGGTTCTAAAGGTTTCATGAATGACATGTGAGGTGAGCTTTCTCCTGATGCCACAGAATTCTGCAAACTGACTTGGAGATGGCATAAAATGTTGAGGAAGCATATGCCACATGAGGACATGTTGAGGGAATGAGGCTTGTTCAACCCAAGGAAAAGAAAAGCTTTTGGGGAACCTAACAGTATTCAGCTGGTACCCATGAGGAAGTTATCAGGAAGACGATGACAAGCTATTCACAGGGACAAGAGAATGAGATACAGCAGGCATAAGTTGAGCCAAGAGAGGTTCAGACTATATATAAGAAAAACTTTTTCACTATGAGGACAGTCAAGCAGTGGATCTGCTCACCTAAATAAGTTGTGTGCATCACCACCACTGGAAGTTTTCAAGACCAGACTGGATAAAGCCCTCAGTAACATAGTCTGACCTCGTAGCTCACCCTGTTTTGAGGTCAGCAGCTTGTGGCCTTCTGACCACTTGAGATCCTCTTCAATCTGAATTATCCTATTATCCTATGAACCTTTTTATTTGAATCTTGAAAAGAGAAACAGATTGAATATTTATTGAGCTGTTTATTTACTGTCTGCAATTTAAAGGTTAATATGTTTTTAACAAGGAATCAAGAGAAAAAATAAAAGAAAGTGGAAGATCCATCCTAGACAGAGGTTAGAATGTAGATCTAACCCTGGTGATCAATCAACCAAGCAGGGAAGATGTTCTGTATAACTTGTTACTAACAAACAACAAAAAATTTACCAGGGGGGTGTGAAGGCTGAGATCAGCTTTCTCTGTATGGATCGTGAGATTCTGGCATTTAAAATCCTGAGTACACTGAGCAAAACAATAGAAAGATCAAAACCATGGACTTCCAGGACATAAAAAACTCTGAAGGTGAGAGGAACCTAGACGAGCTGTTAGATCTTCAAGGGTATCCTCCTCAAAGAACAGCAGGGCACTCTGATGTCCACACAAAAGGTCAGTATGAACAAGGACCTCCTGACCTAGCTCAGTCTCCAAAAGGAACCCCATGGCAGGCAGAGGTGTGGACAGACTACCCAGGAGGAATATAGAGACATCACATAGAACCATAGACTGGTTTGGGTTGGAAAGGACCTTAAGATCATCTAGTTCCAGACCCTCTGCCATGGGCAGGGACACATCACACTAGACTGTATTGCCCAAGGCTCTGTCCAGCCTGGCCTTGAACACTGCCAGGGATGGAGCATTTACCACTTCTTTGGGCAACCTGTTCCAGTGCCTCACCACCCTCACAGTAAAGAACTTCTTCCTTATATCTAACCTGATCTTCCCCTGTTTAAGTCTGAACCCATTCCCCCTTGTCCTACCACTACAGTCCCTGATGAAGAGTCCCTCTCTGGCATCTCTATAGGCCCCCTTCAGGTATTGGAAGGCTGCTATGAGGTCTCCACACAGTCTTTTCTTCAGGCTGAACAGCCCCAACTTTCAGCCTGTTTTTGTATGGGAGCTGCTCAAACCCTCTTATCATCCTCATGGCCCTCCTCTGGACTTGCTCCATCAGCTCCATGTCCTTTTTATGTTGAGGACACCAAAACTGCATACAGTGAACCAAGTCGGGTGTCACGAAAGTAGAGTAGAGGGGCAGGATCACCTGCTGGTCATGCTATGCACACATAAGCATGCAGTGTTGGAGATAAGAAAGCCAAAGCTCAGCTGCAATTCAAAGTAATAAGGGATGGAAAGAATGTCAATGAGAACTTCTGTACATTCATCAACATACAAGGATATACAAAGGGCCCAAGTAGCCAATATCTTTTTAATGTCTCAGTTTTCACTGGCAGGGTCTGTCATCTGGCTTCCTAGGTCACTCAGCCTACTGGCAGAGTCTCTGGGAATACAGCATTACCCATTTTACAGAAAGTCAATTAGGAAGTAACCAAGTCAATTTCGCATATGCAAATCCACAGCATCATATGGGCGTTACTTGAGGTTGCTGAGGGATTTGGCCATAGATATTGTAAGGCTATGCTTTATCATCCTTGAAAGGTCCTGGCAACTGAGGGAGGTTCCTAATGAGCAGAAAAAGATAAATATCACCCCCATCTTCAGGAAAATCAAAAAGGCAAACCCCAGTTTGCTGTCAGCCCAACAACAAACCTGTCAGCCTAACTTCCAGCCCCAGAAGATCATGCAGCAAACCCTCCTGAAAGCCCTATCCAGGCATATGTATGACAAGAAAGTGATAGGGAAAAGCCAGCATAGATTTACCAAGGGGAAATCCTGCCTGCCTAGTATAATACAGTGCCAGGCTCTGTGAAAAGGGGATAGCAGTACACGGTATTTACCTTGACTTTGGCAAAAGATTTGATACAATCTCACATAGTACTCTTGTAGTCAACTTTGTAAGATATGGACTAGAAAAGTGGACTGTAAGATGGATGAAAAATTGATTAGACCTTCCGTCTCAAAGAGTTGTGATCAGCAGCACAAAGTCCAAATGGTAGTCTTTATTAGTGACATTTCTTAGAGGCTAATATGGCAGTGATATTTTTAGTGGTTTTACTAATAATTTGATGGGACAGAAAGCACCTTCAGAAAGTTAATGGATGGCACCAAATTAGAGATGAGGATCAATACACTGAGTGACAGGGCTGCTATTCAGAGAGTCCTCAATGAGCTGGACAAATAAATTGACAGGAGGCTCATGAAGTTCAACAGTGGAGTAACTGTGCGGCAATATAGGCTTGGCACCAACTTGGCAAGGATGGACAACAACTTTTTTTTAGGAATGTAGGCAGCAAGTCAAGGGCAGTGATATTTCTCCTCTGGCCTAATCACAGCTGGACTGCTGTGCCTGCCTGTGGGCTTCCCAGTACCAGAAAGACATTGCCATCCTGGTGCGAGTCCAGTGGGGGTAATTAAAATGCTCAGGGCACTGCAGCATATGGTCTGTGAAGAGAGGCTGAGAGACCTGGCTTTGTTCACCCTTAAAAGAAGAGAAGGCTGAGGACACATCTTACTGTTTTCAACTGTCTAATAAGACTATGTGGAAAAAGCAGAGCCGGATTCTTTCCAGTAGTAGATGGGACAAGTAGTGACTGTAGCAGCCAAAATTGCAGCTGAACAATGTCACCATACTGTGGTGAGTCCAGTGGAGATGAAGCACATGAAGTATTAGGAAAGATTTGAAAGAACTGGGTTTGTTTAGCATTAAAATGAGAAGTCGGGAGGATTTCTTACTGCTTTTATAAAGTTCTTAACAGAATGGCATAGAGAAAGCGGAGCCAGGCTCCTCTCAGAGGTGCAGAACGCATTGCACGGAGGGCAATGGACTTAATTTGCAAGACAGAAAATTCTGATTAGATCCAAAGAAAGCAATGAAGCACTCAAACAAATTGTCCAGAGAGGTTGTGGAATCTCCATCCATTCACCTGGACAAGGCCCTGAACAATGTGATCTGGTTGAGCCTGATTGAAGCAGGAACCTGCTTGGATTAGATGACTATCAGAAGTTACTTCTGGTCTCGATTTATAGATTCCATGATTTATTTTTTTTCATAGTTTGTATGTATCCTGTATTTTTTAATGTAATGTAAAAAGATTGTATTAACATATTTTAACTTTCTCATTTTGTAAAAGAGAACATTTAGAAGACAATGTAAACATTTTCTACATTTAGAATGCAGAATTATAGTCTCTGGAAGTTTGTTTAGTTTAATGTAAATAAAAAGCTTATCTTTGCTAACTATGTACTCTAGAAGGCTTGTTTTGTTATGCTGTACAATAAAATCAGTCCCTAAATGAATTCATCTTAATTGAGCTTTTCGAAATACATTTGTAGATCATGATTTTTATGTATTTCAGCTGTATGTGCACCAGCCATGGACAGCAGAGTTCTTTTAAGTCATATCCAGGACTCTGAAGGAAGAATAAATCTGTAAAGCAGATATATTTATAAAATACACATACATGCACATATATACATGCACAACTTCTACTTTTTCTTCTACTCCTACTCCTACTCCTACTTACACTTTTATACTTACACAATATTGTTTATGCAATCTGGAATTAAGTCTGCCAAGCAGCCTCTTAGACAATTCCTCTTTACGCAACTCTTACAGTTATGTTAAAGACTGAAAATAATTTTGCCTCTACAGACACCTTTGCATAAACCACAGATGTTTTGCCAAGACTACCATGTGCTCAGGTGGTGGAGGAAGACTTGGAAGGTTATGTGTAACAGCACCACCTGGTGAAATATTTTTGAAGTCTACATAAGGCAGTACTAGTAGACAGGTTAGTAGTCTGTAGCAGAAATATAAGCAGACTTATAAAATCTTCCCTGTTAAACCTACAATCCGTTACTTTTCCCCCTGTTTATCATATGAACCAATTATTCTCTTCTTTCTCAGAGTTTGTTCCCCAACTGCTCTAAATGTTTTACATCTTTTACCCACTCTCATTTTTATGTTATAGATTATCATTACTCTGGTCTAGCTCCTCACTGAACAGCAGTGCCAGACTCTGAACATAGTGCTCTAGCTGCTGCCCTACCAGTGCTGAGTGGAGTGGCAGAATCACTCAGTATGAATTACAGGATGTATTTCTGCTTATAAACTCTAGGGGATATGTAGTTTTTTGAGGGAACATACCATTGTTACTGTTCTCCAACAACCTTTCGATCCCTTTTTGCAGGTCTGTATCAGAACAGCTGGTTTTGGTCTGTATGAAGTTTCTGTATGAAGTAGATTTCTCCTGTCTACAGGTAGCACCTTGTGTTTCACCTTGTGCTGAAGAATCCTACTTCTTTCTATCATATCTCCAGCTTTTTAAGTTTCGTTTTCACTTCAAATGTACTTGAGTCCTCTTTCAGCTTGATCTCACTTGAAGATTTAATAAACCATTCTCTTACCTCATCCCCAGGACCAGACTTAGGACAGACTTGCACAGCATCTTCCTAAATTGTTCCATTCATTCCCACTGAGTCAGAAATAGCTGCTCTTTTGGTGAAAATTTTCTGATCTCTAGTAACTCTGCACCCACTCAGTAACAATTTAATCTGTGGATTGTTTCCCTGGTTTACATATGAGAATACCATCTGAGGTGGTTTTAAAAAACTTACTCAACTATCTTCTTTCTCCAAAGTCTGTTTATGTTACAGACATAAATCAGGCATTATCCACCAGTGCCTAGGATTGAATTAAATCAGGTCTAGCTGATCTAAAAGCATCTGTTCTACCCAGATATTCTGCCTCTATTAGAGGGCAGACTCTTATTTTTTTATTAATTATATTTACTCTGACAGCCATCTGATTGCAACTGACCCTGAAAAAAATTATGCCAACAGGCCTCTCCATAGCACCTATCATAGCATTCCCTCAGATTCAGTAGGTCTTTGGTTTTAATTTCACAGCTCAAATAATTAGAAAATTTTATTGTTACATCATTTATATTATAATTATATGATGTATATATTATACATCATTTTACCCCATAGTCTTTTTTATTTTGTTCCTTGTTTTTCCACTCATCTATTTAATCTGGCCCAGGTTTTTCTTCTGCATACTTCTTTCTTTTTTTTTTTTATTTTTTATTTTTTTCAGGGAGAAAGTTTTTTTTCTAGGAATTCACCAAGGTTGGTCAACAGGAAAACTATAAAAACCTGTTATTAATATTAGACTTCCTGGACTTTTCTTTTGTGTACCTAAACATT
Organism: Nestor notabilis; assembly: GCF_000696875.1. Lineage (NCBI taxonomy): Eukaryota > Metazoa > Chordata > Aves > Psittaciformes > Psittacidae > Nestor > Nestor notabilis. The sequence goes on along the minus strand of NW_009913797.1, from coordinate 16,451 downwards.
TATTTTCTAACATAGACAGCATATCCAGAAAAACAACAACAACACACCCCCTCCAAAAAAGAACCCCAAACCAACTAAAAACAAAACAGGAAACAAAATCCAGCCAAATCTAAAAGTGAAACCAAACAGAAAACAAGGAAAGTGGGAGAATAGGAAGAACCTTATAATCAGCTTATTTGCCTGCTCTCAAACCCATGAAAGAAATCCCAAAGCACTTCTGAATATTTTATTTGGAGTTTTTTGTGCATGTGGTGTAGAGACAGGCGTGGAATGAGAGTGCAGTGGATGTACTGCAAGACAGACAGTGCTCTTTTAGAGCAAAATTATGGGAAAACCCAGACATGTACTAACCCGAGAATGAGAAAGCAGGAGCACCTTTCCAAGGATAGGTGGTTGGGACTGACACCTGTCAATCTGTTGCCACTCTTGAATGTCTGTTCCTATGCTAACATCCAGCCCTGCACAGGCAGTCTTCCCTGGTTTGTGTATCCTCCAGACCATAAAGGCTTGCATAACTTTTCCTGGGACTGTTCAAGCATTATACAGCTATTGCTTTCTACAGAACTCTTACTAGAAGGGCCATCAGTACACAAGAAGTACCTCAATATTAAATTAATCTCTATATTTTCAGGACAGTTCTGGGAAGCTGGAAAATCACTTTCCTGATGTCCTAAAATGATACAATTCCAGAAATCTATAGCAAATGAAGAATTGCACCACTTCGTCCTGAGCTCCAGCTGAAGCTGTTAACCACAGTCATCATGACTGCTCTGAAAAATGTCATGTGTCTTTTCGTTTGTTTTTTTTTTCTCTCCCCACTGAGATGAGCTGTTCTGATCCCAGGAATTCTCAAATTTGGTGCCTTTTCCTATAAGTGATAGCTGTATCGAGACATCAGGAACACAAAATCTTTGCATTATCTATGACACATGTAATATGAAATTTTCAACACTTGTGAATCTGCCTTTTTGCAAAACAAATTTACTCTGTCTGCCAACATGTTTTGAGCAAAGCATAAAGTTACGGGCTTTACTCTTTTACAGTTCAGTTGATTATATGACACTTGATCTATTCACAGGGCTTTTGATACCAGTTTTATTTTCTTTTCCTGATACTTTGCACAACTTTGTTGCATGCCTCCTTATGTAACTATTTGGCACTAGTCTACAACTTCATTTTAATCCATTCCAAGCTAACAATCCATTCACATAATGTGTTTCTCACTTTTTTTCCCCTACAGAGTAAAAGCACTAAGCATAAGAAGTTTCTTTTATAAAATTTTAGTTTAGTCTATTATGCTAATCTCCAATTTTGCTAAAATATGACAAGCTTTGTAAATCACACAAATCTATAAATCAAACACATTGAGGAAGAATGTATGCTCCATATATAGATTTGTTATGCTAGATAAGATATTCCACATTGTTTTGTAGTATGTGACAGTTTCTTGGGGATACAAATAAATACCTGAGGCATGGATAAAGCTTTCAGCCTCTGCTCTGGCATTTTCAGCCCTTGATTTTTCATCTTCATGATTACATTAATGCTATTGTCTTGCTTAAAATAACAGTAACAATGTTATGATAATCATATCCCCTGTTTAAGCAAAGTGAAGCAATATTTTCACTAATAAAACAAAGTAAAGCAGTTATTTATAGATGAGGGAAGAAGAAAAAGCTACCTCTGGCAAACATGACAGTTAATACTTTATATTAGGAATAACTGTCTTATCATGAGAATATTTTTACCCAAATGGGATTTCAGTCAGTATAAATATTTGTTCTGAGCTAAACTCTCTGGTTTCAATCCTCATGTATTTTGAAGAACCAAAATAAGTTTTATTCGCAGGCTGAAGACTTCACATGCTTAATTTTTAATTTGTGTCCATGCAAAGCCAGGGCTCAGTGTCAACATTTGAAGGGTCTGAAGACCTTTGTACTCAATCATACTTGATGTGGTTCCCTCATTCCCATGCCTGATTTCCTCTGAAAATAAGGAGGACCTCTGCGTTACAGGAAGATCTTTATTCTTTATCCTTTGGCACCATATAATGTATTAATTATACATTACTCACTCTTACAGCTTCTCTGTCACTCTAGCCTTCAACATCAGAAACCATGCAGTGTTAATGAAAACATTTTTTTTGGCATTCTTGTAAGTTCCAGGCTCACTTAGAAGCTCCTGAAGCTAATAGTTATTTAGTGCATTTCTATTACAATACTAGCTATATGATAAAGTGAAATTAATATTATCAGTATGTTCTGGGGGTGGTGAGTTAACGCGAATTGTCTGTGATCTGTTTTTTTTAAGTCACAGATACTTTTCTTAAAACATGTCCTTATCAAAGAGGAATGGAGATTAAGCAGTGCCAGAGTGTTATCAAGGAGTGATTATATCGCTTGCTCTGTGTTTCTGGTTTTTTATCTATGAAATGGTGATTTTCCACACACACACTCCCCCCAGAAATTTCAGGCATTTTTAATTAATCTATTTAAGGCATTTTGACTTAAAGAGAAGAATTAATTTACTTACCTCTTCCACTCAAAATTCTGTGTTCCTCTAGTTTATATGACATTTGCATCTCACATTTTGGGGGATTTTTTTTGTCGTTTTGGTTTTGGATTTTTTTTCCCCCAAGTTGTCTTTCAGCTATCATCCCACCTGTTGAAAAATTCTTAAAGTATGCCCTTACCTTTGGAAATTCCAGATTTTCACACCTTAATGAATAGCTTTGATCGCCAAGAGCGTATTCTTATATAATCACCAGAATAGCCTTATGCATCATCTGTGCATGTAAAACGTTCCAATATTTTGCAGTAATTTGAATGTGCGAAACTGTTTGCCAAGGAATGCTTTAAGGGTTTATAAACTGAGTGACAGTTAGGATAGAAGTGATTTAAGTCCATTTGTAGTGTTCACACAGAAGGCTTCTTACTTTTTTGGAAATCTGTATGGCAGAAAGAAAAAATAAAGCCATGTAGAGTCCCTTTTCTTTTCACCAGAGGACGTCTATAAATCACACCCCTAGGAATGCTGAGCATCCCTGCAGAAACAGTTTGTACCAAGGTCTTGATGTTTGGAGGACTGTGAGCCTTATTTCAATGGGATTTATCAGTATTTAGACAGCCTCAGGAATTGGCCCAACAATAATAAAAGAATGACCTTATTTTTAAATTATAGTTTTAGCAGTAATTGTGTAATTTAAATTGTTTGGTTTTTCACTAGTATTTCACATTTAAAAATTCCTGGCATAATGCTAAGACTAATATTTTTTGTGTTTTTTTATCATTGTTACAGATGTCTGTCTTTTTTTAGAGAATAAAAACTGTTCCTGTTGCATTGGATCTGTGCTTATGCCATTTCTATACAGGAATCAGAGGGTAGAAGGATGAAAGGAATAACTGATCTAAAATTTTCTTGCGCAGCATAGTCTTTTCTTCAGTGGACAGAGACATCTGGTCAGTTTCAAAGGCAGATATTCCTCAGTTTCTGCATGGGTTCACCTTCACCCAATAAGGCTGGGTTTTTTGATTCACCAGTTAATTTACTGGTAATTCTCTAGGAAAAGTAAAAGAGGGAAAGGGAATGGCTTTGCAGCTTACTTTGAACGATGCTTCTGTAGCATTGAATTTAACTACTGTTTTTGTATGTTTGAGGTTCTGGATGAGAGTACAGTGTGGATGAGAACTTAAATTGCATCCCTTGATCTGTTTGTTGAAAAAATATCTTTTTCTATTACCACTCTTAATGACTGTCCTCCAAGATTTCTGAAACACTCCAGAAACTCAACTTATAATAGCAGGAGCATTGCAATGTGTGCAGATTGCTGCTGTCCAAGATGAGAAAACTTTGAAATGGTTCTAGGGAAATAGTTTGGGCAATCCGTTCAGATAATTCCCTCAAAGCCTTTTTTCAATAAAGGTCCTACTGAGTGGGATAAGAGGTCCATCCATCTGGGAAACCATCTCCAACAGTAGCCAATAGTAGATGCTTAGTATTATGCACAGAAGTTCATGATGAGTTACAAAGAGATCACACGCTATGTGAAGATCTATGGCTTGACTTCCCTGCTATTCTAATGCTGTAACAGCCTAATCAAAAATAATGACCACTTTAGTCCTGTTACAACAAAGCTACCACTTTTAATCCAAATCTCTTAATTCTATTAAAGGTCATTAGTAATATAATAAATCAATAGTATCTGCTCTTTAAGCTCTCACCCTTCCAGTGGATTGTTACAGCAAGTTGTCAGTGTCCTGAGTTTTTGCAAAGAGGAATACAGTCTTGAAGGTTCACTCCTTGGGTTTGTTTAGACTTGTTTTGTCATGGTTCCTGATTTCACCAGAGTCAGTTATACTGTGGTTACTTAGGGTTGGTACATCTTATTGACATGATTCCTTTAGAACCAGAATTACATAGTTGAACAAAGCTAAGCAAAAAAGAAGCTAAACCAAGTTACGTAACATCATATATAAAACAAGCTTAAAACAAGAGGACAAGCAGCAGACACCTGGAAGCTGACTAGTTTTGCTGTTACAGCTGCAATAACCTGAACAATAGTCATCTGATCACAGAGAAAAAGAAATTTTCACAATTTTTTTTTTGTACCTGCAATTAAAACCAACTTAAAATACCAGATTGGCTGAGCCAATACAGGAAGGGATATAAAAATTGGGTAAAATATGTAGTGATGCCTCCTCTGACTCCCCTTTCAGCCTTTAGTAATCTGTGGCTGTGAAAAACAGTTGTTCAGGAACATTCTGAAGTGAAGGTTGTTTCTGAGCCTAATAGCTGCCAACAGATTCCCCTCACCAGCTCACACCTTTCTCAAGTTGCTGTTTGAGCCTTTGGAAAGATTTAGCACTCAACAACCGCATCCTTCAGCAAAGAGTTGCACACCTTGCTTATGCATAATGTAAGGTAATGTCTCATTTAATTAGGACAATTTCTCCAATCTATATTTAATATAAATTCGACAGCTTTTGATTCAGACTGAAAATTGATGTGAATGAAACACATATGCCTGAAAGGTTTTCCAGTTCTCCCTACTAAACCCTGTTAGTCTAACAAAATAAATGAGGTTAAGATCAAATAGGGTCTGTGGAAGAATAACACATTTACGTCCTTGTTTCTGTTATACTTTATCCTCTGCCTTTTTCTATAGCAACAAAGAACATTAGTCTTATAAAAAAATAAAAAAATCTCCTGCAAGTCATTATTTCCTACCAGACCTGTGAATTTGGTAATAAAAGGGACACATGCATGGCTACTTCATGGTGAATGGCAGAAAAACAGTTCCCTAGCTTAATTAGGAATTGATAGTAGACAAAACTATTACTGATCTCCCTAAAACCTCATATTACTGTGACCTTTCTTAATCAAAATACTTGTTCAGCTTTTATAAATTTTATTTCCCCCCTCCCAAGCAGTCAATGAATGGAACGTTTAATTTTAAAAGGATCAGCTTTTCACAGATCCAGGAAATTACTGTATTTCTCTTGTGTTTAAATGTAAAAATACAGTGCAGTAGTAAAAAGAGGAAAAAGGATTTCATAGCCTAAGAGCTAGGCATCATTGCAAAAGTTTTTTTGGGGGGGGTTTTGTTTGTTTTTTGTGGGTTTTGTTGGGGGTGGGGGTGGGTTTTTTTTTTTTGGGTTGTTGTCGTGTTTGGGTTTTGTTGGTTTTGGTTTTTGTTTTTGTTTTTGTTATCACTCCTCATTCCTTTGGATATTGTCAAATTTGCAGACCAACATAATCAGTTTATGAATCTGGTAAGATTGCATTAGATCTTTTTCCTCTTGCTTTTAGCATTTCAGCATGACAATTATGAACATTTCATACTTTGCTCCTGGGAATTTTGATTGCCTTTTGAGATTTGTACTTGTACTTAAACTTACACTTACAAATTTATTTTTTTTTTATGTTTCACTATGAAGGATCTCTTTAAAGTACTATCTTAATTGGTTTCTATTTGGATATTTTTTGTAACCAAAAGATTTTATCCTAATCGTGTTCTTTATTAGATTACCTTATAATTCTTATCCCTTTCTCTATATGTTGATAACTTTCCAAAATACTCCTACGCTACTGTCACAGCTGCCTTTGAGTATTCTCTACCGAGTCACATAAGCGTTCTTTTGTATTTCTTCATCAGTCTATTGCCCTCTTTTGGCTTTACCATTCAGCTGAAGGCTGATGCTGTACTTTGGACAAACGTTCCAAGTTTCATATTGATCCTTAACTGATTTCCTACATCTATCATCAAAGTGTTGCTTATTCTTTATTCTTGAGTCTACTTATTTCTTTATTCTGTGACTCTTTCTACCCTACCTTTAAAACCAAAAGCAGTTTCTCTATAAAGGCTCTTTCCTTTCTAAAGCCTCAAATTTGTTTTTAAGTAGTACTTGATATAGTCTATATTTTACATCCTTTAAATATTTCTCTATCACATTTGTTTTGCTCATTTTGCTGCCTTTATCTGTATATGAATTTAAGATGCTACACTGTTTTGGATAATTAAGTACATGGCCAGTGTGACTAAGCACAATCAACTACTGGATGATTACACATTTACGAATGCACAAACAAGAAAACACATTGCTAGTGAAAAATCATGTCAATAGCTAAATTGCTGGCATCACAAAGAATTTACATTAAAAGAAATGTTGTTTGTTTGTTTGTTTTCAGTCAGAGACCTACATGGAAATTTAATTTAAATCCATATCGTAGGTGTGATATTAGGAGCTTATAGTGAAACAGGACTTTATAATAAAATACATTGATGTAATTTTGATGAGAACCGCTATAGTTAGTTATGATTAATTCTGATGTCTTTCCACAATGATAAAAATCATAAGATTGTCGAGGCTGTCTTACACAAGTTCCTGCCTATTGGAAGTGGAAATTACAGAAGGCACATAAGAACAGGGCATGTATAGGATAATACTCCCTCTGGTTTAACTACTCAGTTTCCACAGATCAACTTGTTTGGGTCTTCCTTAGAAAGCTTTTCTACCCTGATTATAATCTTTAATAGCCCTTGTTTATCTAACGCCTTGATTTTTTTTCTAGTCCTTTTTGAATAAATTCATACAGTTTCCGTAATAGTGACTAGCAGTAAATACTGCAATTTAATTATGTTTTGGGATATTTTTGTTCCAAAGATAAATGCTTCTTTGCTTTAAGCCTGCCATATGACAGTTTTACCAAGTATGTGTTAGTTTTTGCATTAAAGAAAATAATGAAAAGCTAATAAGGCTATCTTTATTCACTGCCTTTAAGGTTTTCATATTTCATAAGTTTCAATCAGACTGGGAGGATATGTCCTCTTTTGATGAGAGTCTTGTTCTGTTAAGTATCTCCTCCAACTTGAGAGCATTGTTCTTTTCCATACTTTTTCATGTTCAATGCTTTTTATTAGAGATAGGAATTATGCAGAATAATCTAAGTGTGGCGTATTGATACATGAATGTACACATTAACAGATATTATTTTGAATTACCTTATACATAACAGTCTGTAATTTCTTGGTTGAAAAATCACTGTTTGTGCCCTAAAAGTGAAAATGAGGAGGCGTAGAAGTATTCTATCATACTAGTGTAGTGACAGTTACTACATTGCATTACATTATTTACTGTAGTAAGCATAATGTCATCACAATAGTCTAACGTTCACCTAATTAGCATGGATTCAAGAGCAGTTCATTAAATAGCTGTTTCAAACTAGCACAGGTGGTTGTCCAGTAGCAATATAAATAACTCATATGTCCAATAAACATCCACCTGAGAAGAATGAGACTGAGAGTATTGGTATAAAATGCATGATCAAGGTTATTCTGATTGTAACTTAAAAAATGCATTTACCGGATGCTTTCTTATGCCTGTGAGACTGACCATTGTATTTTAAGGTATCATAGAAAACAGTACAATCATGTAAGTTCTAAATGGCTGCATATTAAATCTTTGATCCTTATAACTGAGACCTATATTGAATAAAAATATGCACAGCACCACAATTGGTTACTAATTGATCAGTATTTTTATCTTAAAAAAAATAAAATTACTGCTGGTCAGATGAATGTTGTGCCATTTATATACTGGAAACTGACAAGGAACAGAAAAGCACTCTGTTATGCTAAGCTGAAAAACCCTGTGGAAAATATTTCAACCTTATATAAGTAGGAAAGAATGTATTTTTCTGTTACTTTTATTTCTTGGAGATCACAAAGTACTTCAGAAACGTGGAAAATTTTTCATAGCTATTTGAGGTAAAACATGAAATTTAGTAAACGTACCTAATGAAGGCTTGGGAACTAAAATTAAAAAAATACACTGGAAATATTTGGATAAGCAAACAAATCTTTTTAATCATATCATCATGCTGACAATCAGTAAGGATACCTATGAGGGCACTACAGGGTTTAAGAACATGTAGGTCCTTACCTGATACCTTATACTATGAGCTATGTTGAAAGCAGCTTGGTAACAAAGGACCAGCAGGGTCCTCATGGTTAAGCTGAACATAAGACATCAATATGCCCTTGTGGCAAAGAAAGCCAACAGTCTACTGGGCTGCATTAGGAAGAGCATTGCCAGCAGGTTAAGGGGGATGATTCTTCGCAGTACAACAGAGATATGGTAATACTGGAGTGAGTTCAACATAGGGTCATGAAGTTCATTAAGCATTTGGAGGATCTGCCTTATAAGGAATGGCTGACACTAATTAGCTTGGAGAAGAGAAGGTTCAAGGGGGATCTTACCAGCGTGATAAATAACTTGATGGGGGTCAGGAAGCAGAGAAGGAGTCAGGCTCCTTACAGTACTGCTCAGTGAAAGGGCAAGAGGCAATGGATACAAAATGTAGGCAACAAAATCTGTTTAGAAAAGCTTTTTTACTGTAAGGGTGATCAAACATTGGAACAGGTTGCCCAGTGTAGTTGTGGAATCTCCATCCTTGGAGGATTTCAAAACTCGACTCAATATGTTCCTGAGCAACCCGCTCTAGGTGACCCTGCTTTGAGAAGTGGGGTTGGACTAGGAATCTTCCAGCCCCAACTGTTCCATGATTCTGTGATTTTTCTTTCAGTCCTGACACAACAGAAAACCCCTGTGAAATGCACAGGTCTCTAGTACTTTAGTTTTTGAGATCTTGATCTCAAAAAATTTACACAAAGACTCCTGGTGATAAAATGGTGCTCAAATATCTCAGAGATTGCTGTAACAGTCACAACCTTCTGTCCCAAATACTTGTCAGCAGTACCCACTTGTATATCATTCAGCTGGTTTGAAGAAAACTTATGAAGCTAGAGTATTTTGTTGATTCATATCAGTACCTTTTTCCCAAAGGAACAAGACCAGGTAATCCTCACGTTCTTTAGAGAAGCTTTCCAACATCTAGTAGGCCTCACTAGTGAGGCAAAGAGCGGGACTGCATTTGCCAATGACATTTACTTTACAGCTCCCCATTCTTTAGTGGCAGCTGTGTTAGGATTAAGCTGTGTTTTCAATCCACAATCCCTGTGTGGAAGGTATGATGCCATGCCAGGACCTGATTCAGCCCACATACCCAAAGCCTCTCTTCAGGAAATCACTTTAGCATCCCAAACCCCAGCAGCCAAGTTTATTACTCATCCAATACCACTGGATTTCACAGCCAGAGTAACCTGTTGTCCTCAGTAGCAGTTCAGTCCCTCCTGCCTCACTCCAGAAATAATACTTTCTCCAAAATCTTGGGATCCATTGCTCTTGGCAGAACTCCCCGAACTTGGGTCCTGGAGCATTACCACTTCTTACAACTTTCTGCTGTCAGCTGGGTGCTTTTATCAAGTATACAGATGAAACCATGACCTCATACTGCTTCACACGATTACAGAAGCCATCTGTGGTTAAAACATTTACACTAAGATCACTAAGTAACCCAGCAGAGTTCTGCTTGAAAGCAAACGGTGCCAGCTCCATCTCCAAAGTGAGTGTGCGGCATTTGTCTGTGAGAACATGCTAAAGCTGTGGAAAAGGAGATGAAGAAAAGCAGGACCTCTACAGAAATGCAAGAGACATTGTAGCTCTGGCAAGTGGGAAAATCATGGACAAAATTTACTTGAGATCCAAATCTGGAATGATGTTCAACTCTTCTGTTATTCTGTGCTGAAGTCCAACCGAATTTAAATATTAACTTATTGATAACATTTCTTAGAGTATTCTTTTCTTGGTCTAAGCAAAATAGTAACTGATGGCCATTAAATACATAATAGCTCTATAATGATAAAAACATGAGCCCAGATTGACTTTCTTCAAGCCAAGAAGACTATAACAAAACTTTGAAAGCAGGAAATGTTTCATTTAGTAAAAATACTGGTTATTCCATCTTGCAAAACCTTATTTCACTGATTAATTCAGTGTTTTCAAAAAGTCTTACAGAAGTCCTGAGGTAACATGTATAAACTTCTGTTTGCTTTTAAGTATTTTCTGAACTGGAATCATATCTTGAATTTTGAAGGGCTGTACCATTAATTTGTACTTTCATTTGCAGTCCCTGTTAGGAGGGAGCTTCCTTTAAAATAACTGTGGCTGCTACTGAGGGAAACACTGAAACAGTGACAGAGATGTTGCAAAAAAGGCTTTTTAGATGCATACGAATATGGTTTTCTTTGATATGAAAGTAGCTACATGTATTTATTTAACTGCTCATTTTATATTTAGTTTTGTATGGTTTTGTTCTGTAGTATGAGTTAACCTAACTAATCTGTATAGGTCATAAGTGCCACATATCAAATCTGATCACTGCAATAGTTTTGAAGCTACAAGTTTGCTTAGGTGCATTTTGTTTTATTTTCAGTGGAATGTGCAAATGGAGTAAAGATCACAGAAAAATGTCTACAAAATAATTTTGCCATATACATGCCTGCCTTCTTGCAGGGAGAATATGTAGATTGTGTTGTGTGACTGAGTGGTCTTTGAATCAGTGGTCTTGCCTCGTTATCTAGGAAATCAGTATCTTTTTAATCAATGAAAATGAATAGGAACACCATTTACCACAACTGAATGAAAATAAAGAATAATCCAGTGCAATAAACTGTCTCAGAGGAAAAAAAAACCCAACAAAAAAACCCAAAAACAAACAACAAAAACACACAACCCAAACAAAAAAAACATTCCACATTACAATTCAGTGTAAGATGCAAGAAACCCATTGCGATAATTTGCCTTTCATATTTTTGTCTCATCTCTGTATCTACTGTCTTTCACTGCTGTGGCTCACATAACAATAGGATCAATATTCATCCTAACATATGCTATTATTGGTGATTATCAGACTTATTTTGACAACCATATAAAACCAAATCCATTTTGTCACCTTGATAAATTCTTGTTCTCAAAATCCTTTCATGACAGAGATTCACAGACTAACTACAGGCTGTGTGAAATAACATATCCCACTTACTAATTTTGCATTTCATTCCAAAAAGATAAAGAAAACATAAGTTACCAAGAAGTCTTCTCTAAAGTTTTCGTGTTATGCGCCTTTACTGTGTTGCCTCTTATGTTTTCATTTCTGTGGATAACAGTGCTATACACTTGATAAGCAGAAGCAACTCTTCCTTGTTGCTTTTGATTACTTGTGTTCTGAAGAATCTGTCTCTAGTTCTGCAATATTTTTTATGAGTTTGGGTAATAGGGTAATATGACTCAAGATGAAGCTGTATTAGTCAATACAAAGGCATTACTGTAAGCTCTAAATTATTCACCATTGTATTCTTTATACACTCTAAAGCTGTAAAAGTGTTTTGACTGTAGTCATGTATTGAACAGGCTTTCCTGAGCTGCCTACAGTATTGGTCTGGAGTTTGTCCAGTTAATTTGGAATTTTATAAAACTTCCTAAGCAGTTCTAAATTTCTGAAGAGTTTTATTCCTTTCCTCTCACCTTCCCTAGATCTCCCACCTGAAAGCAGGTTATCTGGAAGAGTAGATGGTTTCCTAAAGAATGCTACAAAATCAGCACAAGTGCAAACTGCCCCCATATGAAAAATTAGGAAGTGTGTAACTGGAGGTTAATGTCTTGAAACTGGAAAAGTATGATATAATACAGAATTTAGAAATGAAGTCTAATTATAGCAGTGAGTATAAAGAACAGTGTGATCAAAATAAGAAAGAGCAAGGTACAAGCAGAGAGAAAATTAATGCACTTCTGTATAATTTTCTATTCATTACATGCTTTTTGAAAGACAGAGACTGTGAGAATAGTTGACCCACTCTTCAGCTAATAACAGATGGCACCAAAACATCTAAAATACTGATCTGCATTTTGCTTCAATCTTTAATAAAAAGGTTATCTCTGGTTAGATGATCAATGTAGTTACCATCTGTGATGAAAACAGGGAAGAAGAGAGATTACTGAGGTATCATCAGATCATCTGGGTCTCAAGTAGTTTCTTCAGTAGCCTCAGAACTTTTTAGTAATTATTCTTAAAAGTTTATGGAGGCTGAGAGAGGCCCAAAGATAGAAACTAGCTTCAAAATGGGTGAGGAAGAAAAGAACACAAGGAATTATAGATCAGTCAGACTGTAATTTAGCACCTTTGAATGATAATATTAAACAGCTCAAGCAAGTCTGTACTGAGTCAAAAGTGAATTTTACCAGGTTCCAGATATGTGAAATCAAATATATTTCTGTAGGTAATTCTGTCATCAGTTTTTGAACAGCAACAGTAGCACATAGCTGCAGTTATAAGGCTTGAGAAAACAAGTCCTGATAAGTGAGCTCAGTAAAATGAATTCAGAAAAATTCAGTAAAAAATAGCAGCCTTCAGTGCTAAAAAATAAGAAAAAGTTTTGTGTCCCTGATGGAGACGTTAATGTTGTTAAGTAACTGCCCATATAGTTTTATTATTTCTCAGCCTACGGGTTTCAAGGTGAGAGTGAACAGCAGGACCCCTGAACAAAATCTAATCACCCCTTCTACAATTGTGGACAAGCCACATATATTGATGTATTATTGCTCTTATGGCAGGGATGGCTCATGGGCTGGTGTCCCCCAAGAGCAGCACTAAGCAGGGCTTGTTGACCTGTCTTTTGCTGTGCGGCACAGTTCAGCAGTCAGCTGTGTGTCATCTTATTGGCAGGGCAACTTGCCCTGAGATTGCAGCTCAGCATAAGGTATGGACGTGGGCAGTAGCAGCACAGTGTCAAGACTATAGCAATGGGTTGGTTCTTCTAGGCAATTCTGGTGGCTGGCTGCTGAGGGGGGGAATCTGGCTGCCAGTGGATTTGCGGGCAGTGTATTTTGCTCAGGCCAATTACTATGGGTCTTCTGAATGCTTGCTATGTTGCAGAATTGTGGGATACAGCATCTCACAATTTATTTCCTCTGGCTAGGGATGTCCTTGAGCTGAGCAGAGTAACTGAGGGCAAAGCATTTGTCTCTCTTCTCACTCTGCTGAGAGCTAGTCTGCATCCCTAACCAGAACACCCATGCAGGAGAAGACAACAGGGAAGGGAAAATGGAGGAAAGGGGTGATGGACATTGATTGAGCCTGAGTGACAAAGAAAGTGACGTAGGCAACAGGAAGTTTTACTGTATCTCCTGTCCTTATTTAACTTTCTCCCTAGGACCTATCACAGATCCCTTGACACTGGTAATAAGCAGTGATATTGCAGAATCACAGAACAGCTGAGGCTGGAAGAGACCTCTGGAGACAGTCCAGACAGAAGTTCTCTAGGTTAATCAATGTGCTACTGGAAAGCGTAATGCCTCTGGCACATGCTTGCTTTGACAAGCAGCTGTAGACCTCAACCTTTTGTTCTGTGTTGTTTTGCTTCTCCAGAGGGGTACAGCAGATGCTTAGACACCATCTGTCTAAGGAGCAAATGCTTTGATGTTGTTGGAATTCCAAGGGGATACAATGGATAGTTTCTGACAATCTTAAGTGCTAGCTTTGCTTTTTTATACTTTTAGAGAAACAAGGTGGAATACACGGAGAGGGTTTTATCTGAAAGCCCTTTGCTTTTCAACCCCAGATTATAAAATTCACTGTACTTTCCTTTTCCCTGAGGCACAGCAAACTTTCAAGTTGATACAAGTAAGGATATATGCTTTAGCCTACCTAGGGAAATTAGTGTCTAAAAACATATGGTATTTCAACTTTAGCAGTGACATAATTGTCATTTGACTGTAATAATGTTCATCTAATTAATTAAATGTATCTTGGGGGGGAAGTGGTAACATGTCAGTAATATTGGTTAAAAAGTAGAGTGTTCAGATTAGAAGTTAAAATTCAGATTTAAGTACTGTGCAGTTTTAATTACCTTGTCCATACATAGAATGCTGCAATCATTAATTAAATGGCAATGTGGTATTTTGTTTTCACTGGACCTGTAGATCACTGGAACTATAGATCTGCTCTAAGGACTGATGGGGGTTCTAGACTTTAAAGTGTGGGAAGTCCCTAGTTGGAGTCTGAAAAATGAATTAAAAGATGCAGGTTTCTAGTTTGGAGAGGGAAAGTAGAAGGGGCTAGTCCATCAGGTAGGCAAGAAAACAGTCAAGTGGAAATGCAAGTTGGTATTTCCTCTTGCTTATCTCGTGAAGCACTATGTATCTGGTCTTTCAGAAGAGACATGCTGAACTCATCTTTCTGGAAAGGCAGGAGATACCACTGGGCAACCTTTGGGTTAATTAAGTTTTTGCTGTGGAATTATAATTTTATTTCCTGAGAAATTGCATGAGTAATACAATGAGGAATTAGCTGTTACAGGCAGAAGATCTTGCTGAAATAACAAACAATTGACATGCTTGACATAGTAAACTCTTTGGAATTGCCTTTTCTGTTCAAGTTCAGAGAGCCAGAAAGTAGTGGAAAGCTATTAAAGCAGAATCAGCTAGGGGAAGACAGACAACCAGTACCATCATCTGCCTTAACATACTGTGTATGTTTCATATACTTTGGGGGGAATGGTGGTTGTGTGTGTGGAGTAGAGAACATACTTCATTTTGCCTGTTAAGACCTTTCACACTTTTGTGAGTACATACAGAATGATGTTATTATTCTTGTATTTTAAATAAGTGTGTATGTGGTACTGGTCTTTCCACCCTTGAGAGATCAAAACTGCAAATCCCAAATACTGCAATCTGCTTTTAAAAAGGAGTTTTATGTTGTGATTCTGGTTTGTCTCTTGATTTTTTTTTTTTGAACTCTTCTTGCTTATCCCACTATATATGTGTGTGTGACAGTGAGGGTGGCCAACTCCACAGTTTTTGAAATGACTGCAAGTAAAGCCTTTTCATGTTGCAGAAATTCTCACACCCACCTCTTCCCAGCAATTAATTCTGCCAGAATGTTCTCCCCACATAGATTTGTGTTCATCCTTCAATCTTATCACTGCCGATTCTGAGAGTTTTTCGCCCTCTCTCTCCCAGAACAGTGGGTGCAGTTGTAACTTTTCAATTCTTCCTCATCTGTTCCTCCTGCCCCAGCAAGCACTTCAGGGGAAGGAAGAGTGAAAGCCAAGGAACTTTTCTTCCTTCCAGTCAGCAGAGAGGAACAGGGGGAAAGGAAGTTCTGGCCTCATCCTTCTTTCAAACCTGAGAAATCTAGGAAGTGCAAGTGTATAGACAGGGTTTCCAAACTATAGGTACTATTGGTTTCTCTGCTTTGTTCCACTGCTGGTTGGTGTACCTCTTCTTCTGGAAAAAAACCCCTAAACATGCAGTGGCAAAGAAAGAAGCCAGCATTAGGCATTAAAGCTGAAATTTCAGTCCATATCATCTGTTACCAGCCTTCTCTTCCATCTGGGTAATGGTTAGCCCTTTGCTCTTCTTCTCTCACTTACAACCCCAGTTTATCACCTTTTGTAGTATCACAGAACTCCAAGTTCCTCTTGCCCCTGACATTACTCCAGTCACCAGGAGCCACTGTTGGGACACTTAGGCCTAGTAGCATCCATGTCACTCTGGTCTCTTCCTCTCCCTTAGGAGAAAGGTTAGGCAGGCCTGCATCCTCTAGGATGTGGAAAAGCTACAGCAGAGGCCAGAGAGTGGGTTAGAAAGGGCAGAGAGAGATTTGTCCTGCTGGGGTGACATTCAGGGAGGCAGTGGGCTGGGGAAGAACTGCCTGTATGCACTTACAAAACTTTGGCTGATAAATGATGTGCATGATGGATGTGTAACTTTAGTGGGTTGCATGTCCAGTCTGTTTCAAGTGCCTGCTTTGTTAAGAATAACAAAGTCTTTTGTAACAAGGAAAGCCACACATTTTCGCGTTTCCCCAGTATGTTCTGCTGCTTCCCAACTGGAACTCCTGGATTCAGTTTTCTGGTTTTGACAGAAATTGAGGTACGATTTTTAAAAAGGAGATTCAGCCTCCGGGAGAGGTACCCAGTGAAACCCTTTACCAAGCCCTCTGCCCGTGGGAGTAATTTCTGAGATTTTCACACGTATCTCCCTCTGTGCGCCGGG
>NW_009913796.1:4076-4353 GCF_000696875.1 Nestor notabilis | reverse complement strand
TATATATATATACACACATGTACACACACACACAGAGTCTATGTGAGGATGAGCAGATGCATTTTTCTGCACTGGAAAAACCCAGAATCATCAGGAAAGTTATTTCCAGTTCCCTTAAGGTTTAAAGCTGCCTGTTGATAGTTTTGACTTTGTCCTGGTGTTCAACAAATGGATTTTGAGCTCCATCAGCACAGCAAAGGAAGGAGAGATGGAAGTGGGGGGAAAGTGGAGGTTTCCTTCTCATAAAGAAGAGGGGGGCAATGAGACTCCTTGGTGA
>NW_009913796.1:625-3777 GCF_000696875.1 Nestor notabilis | reverse complement strand
ACACCCCAAAAATCATCTTCCTGCACAGAGGCTGCTGTTAGAGGCTGGGGGCTGATGGGGGGATGCGGGGACAGGGATGCTGCAGGCTCCTCATGCCAGGGCTCCATGGAGGAGCTGAACGGGTGCCAGTGGAGCGGGGTGGAGCCCAGCAGGTCCCATCATGGCCCTGCTGGGCCCCCACCAGCCCCACGGAGCTTCCTGGAGACACCGGCGGGGACTGGCTGAGGCATCTCCACACCACCCTGGAATGCCTTTGGCAAGAGCTCAGCCCGCCGGCGCTGGCAGACACGCACGTCCCCACACCTGCACCACCACTGCTTGTCCACAGAGACCTCCCCGGGGCTCTCCAGACCCTTCTCTAAGCAGACGCCAGAGGTAAAACTGCCCCTGTATGAAGGCTTCAGGCCACGCACCACTCCTGCTCCCCAGTTTTGGGGACAGGAGATGGCACCGCACACCCTATTTGCTCATACGGCCCAACCTAACCTCCAAGGTGAGGTGGGAGAAAGAAGGAGCCCAGGTCACACTGGTGCCATTGGCAAGGTATGTCCTGAACAGGAGACAGATCCTACAGCCAAGGTGGGTGGCAAACGAGCCCATTTGCTCCAGCGCCTGCCAATGCCCCGCAAGCTGTGACAACAAGCAATGAAAGAGGTGAAAAAAGGACACAGATGTAGTCAGCAAGAGCTGATTTATGAGCCAGACCCTGCAATCCTCATTTGAACACGGTGTCAAGAGGGTGCTGCCATCGAACCCTCCAGCCAGGCAAAGGCCCCAGTGCTGAGTTTTGAGAGCCCTTCCCATGCACCTCAAGTCACCCCGAAGTGGAGCTGACGTCCTGACTTCACCCCTCCGATCCCATCCTCCCTGGTGGCACGGAGGAAAGGAGAGGACTCTGGCCACGCGAAGGGCTCACAGCAGCCGTGCAGCACCAGCCCTGAGCCCATCTCCGTCCCGAAGCCCACACCACACCGTGCATCCCCTCTGGCCACACAGACCAGCCCCACGCAGGCGTGCTCAGGTCCAAGGCACAGCACAGCCGGGAGCCCAGGGGCTGGTGTTGGCCGAGGTGCAATTCGGCAGCAGCAGAGAGGACTGGCCTCGGGCTTCCACCACCTGAAGATGCCACCGGTCAGCGTGGCCTTTGTGTCCCACTGCGGACACCCGTGGGTCTGCACGTTGCCTCAGCTCGCTGGAGGAGGAATGAGAGAGGTGATGGGGAAACCAGTGTTCTGTTGGACACACCGGGCCCATTATTTGTTCCTGATTTAGTTACGCCCTGCGCGGCTGCTGTGTAAACCCGCCTGGCCTGGTCCTTGTTCTGCCTCAGCTTAACCCCTGGAGGACGGTGAGGAAGGGCTGGTGTGCCCCACGGAATGGGCATGGTGCCCTGCGGAGCCTGGGGCGGGAACCTGTGAGGTAGGTAACAGGAGTGTAATCCCAACAGCGGGATTTACTGGAATTTGTTTCAAAACCCCTTGTTTTCCTCTTCTTTTCTGTCTGGATGGGATGAAATGGCAACAGCAGAACTGGTGTGGTTGGCAATGACTTGTGTGCGGGGTCAAGGCACAAGCAGTTGCGCAGTGCTTTTGGAGAAAGGCACAGTGTTTCCAGGGAAAACAGAGCTTTATCAGTGGCTTTTTGCAGTCCTCTGCGTGGCTTCAAGACCCACACTGGTCCTCCCCGAAACACCCGAAGTCAAAACTCATCTTGGAAGCAGAAATGCTAAGGACACAACCAAAGAGCCTGGCCAAGCAGGGCAGATACCTGCAGCCGCGAGCGAGCTGGCTGCCAGGAAATCCCTCAGGTGGGCTCAGCGGGACACAGATGATGGCTTTTGTCACCTGGTTTTGTGCTGTCCTTTGCTTGAAGGCACGTCGGGTGAGTGTGTCATAGCCCCTTTCTTCTATGCCCCCGCCAGAGACAGGGGTGGTCAACCCAAACGGCCTTGGGGATGTGCTCCTGTTCTTGCGTGTCGGTGGTGCCACATCCATGGGGCACTCCAAGAGGATTACACCAACCAGTCTGCAGTGAGACCTGTCACAGGCTACCAGCCCATCACAACCCTCCCGAGGCTCAGCAGAGGCACAGCCCTGAAAGGGGTAAAAAAACATCCCGAAGGGCTCGAGACGTGAAGGACGCTCACTCCTGAGTGACAAATAAATAGCAGGTTTGCCAAAGAAAGCCCTTTGGAATCCAAGGTCCATCACCCCGGTGCCACCAGGAGCATCGTCATGAGATCAAGTCTTTAATTATAGCTCTTTAAACAGAAGATTTCTTTTAAAACCAGAAGCAGTCGTGGACAGGGCTGTAGAGGGGGCACCCCTCACCCCTGCCCCGCCGGTTGATCACAGCATGGGTTTGTTCCTATGTACGAGGAGAGGAGAGGTCCCTTTGAGAGGGAATAAAGAGTTTCAGCTGCTCTCGGAGAGGTGAGTGGAGACGGGCCCTAGTTCTGGTGCCGCTTCATGTGCAGAGCCAGGTGGTCGGAGCGGGAGAAGCAGCGGCCGCAGGCGAGGCACTTGAAGGGCTTGGCACCCGTGTGCTTCCGATAGTGCCGGGTCAGCTCGTCGGAGCGGGCGAAGCGCCAGTCGCAGCCTTCCCAAGTGCATTTATAGGGCTTCTCACCTGCGGGAACAGCTGCGGGACCAGCCACAGGTCACGGGCACGGCAGGGGCCCCCCAGACATCCACCTGGTGGCCGTGCTGGTGACAGGGTCCCCGTTTGCTGTGCTCAGTCCTCAGCCACCAAAGGACCACAAAGCGTTCAGTTACCTGCAGGTCTCTGTGCCCTTATAACAGGGCCTTGCCCATGGTGTAGTTCTGAGCAACCTCATCTAGTTGGAGATGTCCCTACCCACTGCAGGAGGACTGGACCAGATGACCCCTGAAGGTCCCTACCAACCCAAACTATTCTATGTGCCTACACACACACACTTTCTAGGCTTGGTTTCAAGTGCTGTTCAAGTTCCTGTTGATTTTGAAGCATATCTGGCTAAAAACATCTCTGAGGAGTTTTTTTTAACTAAACAGCCAAAAATTCCTGTGGAAGGTGTTGCTGTGCACAGAGGAATGGGGAGCGTCAGGAGGAAGAAGGGGGTTAGAATCACAGAATCTCAGGTTGGTTTGGGTTGGAAGGGACCTTAAAGATCC
>NW_009913796.1:0-410 GCF_000696875.1 Nestor notabilis | reverse complement strand
CCCACCCCCCCTGCCTAAAAGTCCAGCCCCGTAGCAGCTCCTCAGACACAAAACACTGTGTTTTCTCCGGAGCATTTGGATGATGTAATGCCTCTGCCCTCTCCCTCCTCCCGCCCAAACACACCTATTCCTGCACTGAAATCCATTGACTTCTCAGCCAGCTGGGAACTGGGCTGGAAAAGCCCGTGCCCACTTCCAACTGCTTGCGTGCCCGGGCTGCGGAGCTGAACCCTCTCCTCGCAGGGGTGTGGTGCTCTCAAATATTAGCCCTCGCTCTTAACAGCCTGAACAAGCAGGCAGGGGCCAGGGAATGTGCTGACTTCCCCGACCTCAAATATTTACCGTCTCAGCGGCCAATTGGTGCGCGCAGCACCGCGGCGGGAGCGCACGTACCCGCAGCAGCACGCGTG
>NW_009913795.1:0-273 GCF_000696875.1 Nestor notabilis | reverse complement strand
CATCCCATCTCCTGCCTCTTCCCACCTCCTGGTGCTCACCTGGGGTCCCACCACCCCTGTGGGGCCGGGGGGGCCAGTGCGCCCATGGAAGCCCTGCAGAGGAGAGAGGGATAGTGGTCAGGGACACAGGGACACAGGGATACAGAGATACAGGGACACAGAGACACAGGGACACGGGGATACAGGGATACAGGGATACAGGGACACAGGGATAGAGGGAGCACAGCACCCACCGGCTCCCCCCGTTGTCCCGGGGGACCGAGCAAAACATCC
>NW_009913794.1:0-24304 GCF_000696875.1 Nestor notabilis | reverse complement strand
CGGAGGAAGGTGTCAGACATGCGGTTTCTCTCCAAACCTCATCCAACTGCCGGTTTTCTGTAGTGCTCCAGCAGGACGAGCTCTCAGAGAATCTGGAAAATCATATGAAAACGTTAACTCGAGAAATACAGCATGAACTTGGGCACCGGTTTGGAGCGCTCTAGTCATCTGTAATACAACATGAGATAATCGATAAGAGGTTACTTTTGTGTGTGCATGCATGTCTCTGGAGGTTCACCTGCAAGTCCAGAAAAGCCAGGTCTTGATAAACCAGCCAACCACCCTGTCCCAGGGATGTACCTCAGTTTAAATCATAGAATCATAGAATGGTTTGGGTTGGGAAAGGACCTTAATATCATCTAGTTCCACCCCACCTCCCATTAATTAATTAATTGTCTCAATTCAGACATAATAGTTCTCAGAGCCTTTAATTTATGGTGAAAGCTTTAGACAGTGAAATGTTTTTGTTATTTTATAGATAGAAAAGCTGCATCCAAGGAGTTCCAAGTGATTTGCCTGAAGCAAGATGATGATCATCAGAACTAGGACTAGAATGCATAGGAACACAGCTCACATTCTCATGCTTCATCTACTGTATGCAGTGACCCATGTGCACTTTCTTGCACATTTTTATTATAAATCGCAGGGGAAGAGTCACAATATAGTTTTTGATAATAACCACTAAAATGCCCAGCCTGTCTTCATACGGGAGGTGCTCCAGCCCCTGATCATCCTCATGACCCTCCTCTGGACTTGCTCCAACAGCTTCATGTCCTTTTTATGTTGGGGACACCAGAAAGAAAATAATCATGCATTGCTGAAGCCAGTGCTCTAGTTCTGGAGCTTTGTCTACTATTAAGGCAGAGCTCTCCTGGGCCTCAGACAAACATCTGAGGAGTTCTGTACCTAAGTTAAAAGCAGACAATAAAAGAAGTAAGATAAGGTTTTAGCCTGACCGTGAGTTTCTAATGCATCCCAGCTGGGTAATGACACCGAGTCCCGAGTTCCCAGAGGAGACAGCACAGATGGGCAAAGGAAGCAGGGCGGTAACGTTCAGAACACCTCACGGGCAGATCTTCACCAGCCAGCCAGACTGAGGGCACATTGACAGAGCTTCTGTACTCACAGCCATAGAAAACAGTCAACAGAAAAGTTTAACTTCCTGGACCTGTGCTGAATACTAAGTTAGCAAAAGAGATCGTTATTATTATGCTACTTTTTACAAGGAAGCTGTGGGCAGAGGGAATGTGACTCACTACAAACACTGGCATAAAAAGGCACTGTGCAAAAGAACAAATAAAGCATCTGTGAGTAAACTCCTCTGAGTGCCACCATCAGGTTCTTGCTCAGCCTCAGGACATTGCAGAATCCTCTCCAAATGTTCTTCGTTACTCAAATGGCTACAAATAAGTCTTGATGGCTAAATTGCAGTGGTCAGTCAGCACAGAGAGTAACCAAATACCACTGATACACCAAACTTAAAACTTTGGAGTCTTCCAAAAAAGACAAGGTAGGTGGCAAATTTCTGGTGAAGTTGAAGCAAATGTCAATGGTATCAGTTTTCCTCCTCTGACATAATGTTTCTCCTTTACAGCTTATGGTTTGTTAGTAATAACATTGCGCCTAAATATACACAAAAGCCCACAATTGGAAAACATTTGCCCTGGGGAAGTTAAAACAGATGAATCCTACAAATATTTTTCCCTGTAATTAACATGTAAGTAGCATTTTCCAGAGTTTCATACTCTCTCCAGAGGATGTTTTGAGCAATGTGCCATCCTTTTTCTCCATTTCTTCTCATGAGTGGGCATCCTGGTTTTTGTTCACTCTTTTCCCGAGTCCTCTACATTAGTCTCAAAATCACAAGACTTGGTATTTTTATATGGAAAGAGCAATGCATGCAGGTTTGTTTCCATTGGCTGACAAAAGCCGCCTGTGTCTAGGCTGAAATTGCTCTTCCCAAAGCTGGAAAACTCTTCCATCCCAGGGTGAGTGGTAAAGTACAACTACTGCAGCCACCTAATCATTGACCAGGTCCCGAATCCTACTGAGCTTTGAGATCCTACAAGGGAGCACCTCAAACCCAGCATCAGGGCCCTGCACAGCCCTGGGCCTTGTTTGAAGAAAACCCAGACCAAGGTGCTGTTTAAAAGAGTAATAACTCCAAAAGAGATATAACAGAAACAACAGGGGTCACTGCTCCCTTCTGCCTGTCGAGTCATGGCAGGTACTGGGTTGCACTCCAGCAATCTCCCGCCAGGCTGCAGCTAACCACACCATCTCCTGGAAAAACAGTTTCTTCCCTGTGCTTGTATACCTGGACCATGCTAGCTCCCTGTACTTACTGCCCATCTCCTTGTCCTTGCAGGAGTCACAGGTGTCTTCACTGCAGGCCTGCCACCGTGTGAAATGATGGTGGTGGTGCTTGTTTTCATAGCATTTTGCTGAGGGAAGACACCAGCAATGCAGCTTCTGTTGGTGATGGAGGAAAATTAAACAGTGGTGCTGTGAGGCCAATGTTGGCAGCTGCTGTTTGACATCTCTAATTTGATCAAAAGCTGATGATGTTCCTGGGGGGATCAGACTGTGCTGAGGTCTGTGGGACCTGTCACAGTGAGCTGACGGGAGACACCCTGTCTCTCTCCCTTGCCGCTGCCAGTCAGGAGCACGGTGTTCATGTCTGTCCCCTCCAGGCTGGTGTTGGCTGGTGCTGTCAGGCAGCAAAGGACTCCCAGGTCATCTCCTCTCCCTCCCAGGGTTTGCAGAGCTGACCATCCACAGCCATGTGCCTTCCAAAAGCCTTCTCCAGCAGGGACTGGGCTTCTTGGCTGCCTGGAGAGCCAGGGCTGCTTTGCCCATCACCAGCCTTGCTGCAGGACGGCTGCCTGGGCACAACCAGCCTGCTGCTCACTCACGTCCATCTTGGAAGAAAGCATGAGCACAGGATGGGGGAAAGAGCTGAAGGCAAAATCTGCTGTAAGTCTCTGCCCAGGTCACAGTAGGGAGAGGGAAACTGAGGCCAGGAGTGGGCTTGGCTCTCCCCATGCCTCAGCCCCGTGGCACCCAGCAAGGGAAGCGGTGCTGGCTCCCACTCTAAAACTTCACTCGCTTCCTCACCTAGTTTTTTTCCCTTGTCGCATCAATCCAAATCCCATTTTCTCATCACTGTTTTAGCATCTGAAAGCTGAAAACATAATCTTCAGTCAGCTCTCTAAAATTAATGTCTTGGTAGAGCTTTTCTGAAGGAGTAGGGTAGCTCAAACCCACACTTCACTAACACCTACTCACCTTCAATATTGTGAGTAATTACTTCATATTTGCAAAGGTTCTGTGAATTTTAAGTGATGAATATTGCTATTACTTGTCATTTCTGCTCTTTCTTCTACCTAAAGCTCCTGCTGTGTTTAGCAACAAGGGTCAGGGTCAACCACTCACTCCTGGAGAGTTTAGTGCGTGAGCACAAAAGCCCTGCATGGAGAAAAGTCATGGCCCAGTGTGTGCGGAGAGGTAGCAGAATCAGACCATGAATAGATTACTATAAACCATTACTTGTTTCTACAGCTTTCAGGAATGGAGCAAAACATTTCCTTGGCTGCGTAGCTGAATCAACACAGCCTTTGCAGTAGCCTGTTGTAGCACAGCTAAACATGGGGCACAGCGAGGCTTTCTGGCGATGCACCTGATGCTGTGCAGCAGGTTGGGGTAATGGGACCAGGCCCCCCGTGTCCTGCCAGGGTCCAGTGGGCATCACCTCTGCCCCTGGGCTGCTCAAGAGTGAGATCCGCTGGGGACAACCCTCCAGCAAGTATGTGCTGAATACCCATGGTTATAGACTAAAGGTTATTGGCTGCATTATTACCTACACCATATTACTCTATTTTATGTGCCTCATTTTTGAGTTTCTGGATGTGGGATCAGGTTTTATTGTTAATCCTTTAGAAGAGAGCTTCCTTCTTGTTACATGAGCACAAGTGGGAAAAAGGTTTTGTCATGTCATTTTGTATGAAAAGCCTCAAAGTTTTTAACTAAAGTGTGTTGTAAAAGCAAACCACACATTTCCCATTACATATTTCTTCCTTTTTTCTCTTTTTTCTTATTTTTTTTTTTTATTTTAGATAGAAATAACAGTGAGAAGCATTATTAAAGATTCTTTGAATCTGGCATCATCCCGAGTTGGAGTGACACTCCTGACAGCTACTTTACTACATGTTGCCAGCTCCTGCATTCGAGTGATACGACACAGTGTTTGTACTTACTAAGGAAGGCCATCGAAAGTTAAAAGTTGATAAATCCAGGAAAATATCAGCTGAATGAAATTACTCACAGCCACTTACCCAGGCTGTGCCCATTGTGTTTGGAGAGATGCTTCAGGGCTCAGAGGCTAAAGCCAGGGCTTTATAGGAGGGAACATCTTTGCGCAAGTCCCAGCATTGTTCTTCTTATCTTCTATCCAATGCACTCCAGAGTTAAAGTGGTCACTCCCAAAGATTTTTGTCCTGTCTTTGATGATGCTGATGGGAGTGCCCTGCATGTTGCCTAAACATAGAGAAACCCTTCCTGCAGTTTAGCAGGCTTAACCATGCATCTAGCCTGGGGGAAGCACAGTATCATCACTGTCAGGACAGACAGCAATGGATTAGATGGCTAATTAGGGCTCATTGCTTGAAAAAATCAGGATTTTTTTCTTTTTTTTATTTGTTTTCTAATTATAAACATGCATTTAGATTACAAAATGCTGGTCGCTGATGGGGATTTCACAGTCGATCGTGGATGCTGGTAAATAACATGAGAAAAGGAATCAGTTTGTTGATAATGATGACCCTGTCAAGTGTGACGGTGGTAATCTCCTTCAGGTGTCAGCTGTGCATGTCCCCTGAGCAAACTGCAGCTCATCACCTTATCACCCAGGGCTTATTTCTAGGAGCCTGCTCCCACAGCTCATTTGGCTCTGGTTCCTACTCTCCTCCCACTGTTCCTAGCAGATGGGTAGATTATCACCTCCCTTCCCTGGAGAAGGGTGAGCTTGTGGCCACAAAATGGCTTATTTTGGGTTTTTTTTATAATGCCTCTTCCTTAATTTCCTGAGTTGATCTCCTGCCCTGCAGGACAGATAATGATAAACTTGCCTTAAGAAATTAAGGAGAATAGAGATTAAGATGTTAAGACAGATTCTGCGATGTCTTTTTGTTGTGACATGTTCCAAAAGGTATTTTGGGGAAATATCCTTGATTTAGAGAGAGCCAGGCACTGTCTAAGTCCAGGTACAACTGATTAACAGAAGCTCAAGGATTGTTTGCCTTTCCCCGTATCTCCAAGAGCAGGTTTCAGTGTGTTCCCATGGACTTTTCGTTGACATTGGAGATGTGCTTTAGTTTCTTGCTCTGTCTGCTGAGAAGAGCTGGCCTGCACCCTGGGGCTGGCTGCTAGGGCTGGAAGTTAACATCATATTGATTCAGTTGCAGTTCCTCTTTTGAACAGAAAAGACCCTCAAATCTTGCTCCAGATAATGTCTATTCTCTCCTGGAATGTTGTTTTTCAGTCTGTGTTTTAGCCTTTGAGTTTTGGATCCTGACCATGAACTCAGCCACCATTCTTACTAAATAGTTTTGCCTTTCTTGAGTCACTGAAGCTGACTGGGCTTTCAAGCAGCAGTTACCCAAGCAGGGTACCTAGCAATGTGCAGTTTGTGGTATTTTCAGTCTAGGAAACTGTCATGATATTCTCATGTCCCTGGTAATAAGGAGGGGGTGTGTATAAACGATGGTTCAGGGTTTTTTTGTGGTCTGAGATTTTTAGGTGAACTAAGTCATCTCGTTCTTTCCTGTCATAACAAATGTCTGCCTATTAAAACACTTGATGCTTTTGTATCTGCCTGAAAAGAAAAACACCCCTGGTGTCCATTTGGCCTTTCCACTCAGGTTCTGCTGAGAAGAAGATTCCTGTGCCCCTGTTAAACCCCATCATGTTTGTGTTGGGCTCTTCACAAACATGGGTCACTTGAGTCCTCAAACCAGCGTGTTTGCTGGGGTGCTGTTATCTGTGTTGTGCAGCCAAATAACCTTAGAACATTCCCCTGCCAGGGGCTCTGGGCAGGTCTGGGGAGCAGGGGATGCAATCATGACCTTGGGGGCAGCCAACAGCTTTGCTGTACCTCAGGTGCTTGTCCTGATCCCCTGCCCCGCACCAATGCGGATGCTGTCATCCGCCTGCTTGCTCTTCTAGTGGGGCTGGCATGTTTCACCCTGCGCTTTCGGAGACTTTAAAATCTGGTATTTAAAATGTAGAAAACTATATTTTTGTTCCCTGTATGAAAGATGTTTATTTGTTGTTCTTTTTTAAACAAAAAGAAAAGCTGAACTGCAAGCTGTCAGTGTTCCTCTGCTACTGTATCATAATAGGAGCAGAGAATCTGGGCAGTGCTGTTTTTGAAAAGGCCAAACATCTGCCAGACTGGGCAAAACCCATCGTTTCACGAACCCTTTTAAACCAGAGCTGAATACCTCCCTGTGCTCTGAATCAAGTGTGAAGCAACATCAGTCTTTAGTTCCATGGTGTCAGAGAGTGTGGTTCCCTTTTGTTTGCCCTTGAAACTAGTAAAATTAGACCACAAATAAATTTCATCTGAGATCTTAAGAAACTGGATCACATCTTGGCAGTTGTTGCAGCTACCACCCTTCCATGATGCCTTGCAAGTTAGAATAAATATTCACTGAGCTGGTACTTCTGAGACTATTTTCTGCTCTGTCATACCCAGAGGCTCTTCACTGGTATTGCAAAGTTTACTTCAGAGATAATCACAGATTCTCTGTTCCTAGAAACTGAGGTATGAAATCCAAACTATGTGCCAGCAACTTCATCTGCTGTCATGATGTGTTTAACTGATATTCCTTGTCAGTAAATCACAGCTTGTGGAGAGCAGTAGAGCTACAGACTCATGGTCAAGCTGGTGAGCTCACTTAAGTGGAGGAGTTAAAACTGATGAGACAGCAACAGTCAATGGTAATAAACATAGCTCAAGATAGCTTAGTGGGTGTGTGGCAATTGGTAAGATACTATCTGATGAGCTATCTGATGAGGCAGCCAGAGCTTACGCTACCCAGGCTCACATCTTGGCACAGGACCTTTCCCAGTTTTTTTTCCCCAAGCCAGGCAAAACTTTGAAGACAGGCATAGGTTTTTGTGGTTTCTAATATTTTTCAGTCTGGAAGTCTTATAAGTACTCATGTGCTTCTTCCCATCCTTCCTGTCACTTACATAACTGCACCTCCTTCCCCGTGTGTCTGGTGGGACCACATCTTTTCTGTTCCATTCTCCTCCTTCTTCTCCAGTGATGCTGAACTGGTTATTGCAGGAATAAAGTCAATGGGGGGAGGAGGGCACAATGTTCCTTTGTGGTGATTAATGGGCTTTGTACTTGGAGCTAATAAATGAGTCTCTTTAAAATAACATCAATCAATGGGAAGAGCTTGTTGGTTGCTAGTTCTGAAGGAGCTGCTACCCTTCCTTTGTGAACTGATAATCCAGAACTGACTAGAATTGTTTAAACCATCATATTCCTGAAACATTACATGTCAGATCAGAGCTTAAAGGGCTGGGAGCATAAGTGACACCCTTACACACGTGTCACCATCCATCATAAGGGAATATTGCAGGAGCAACCTCAAAAAGCTCTAGCCTCAAAGATGCCTCTGGTTGCTCCTAACACCCCTAGTTTCCTCTGTTTTCCTGTAAAAGCCACATGCTTTGGAAAGGGGAAGTGTGCTTAGGAAGCTGATAATTTAGATAGGACACAGGAAAGAGATTCTTTCCACCAGTGTCTTCTGAGAGGCTTGGTCAGGCAGGCTCTCAGGGCATGCCAGACACACACAGTCCTGAAATTGTGCAATAAAATCACTTGAAGCTGTCCTTGTTAGTGGGGAAAATCCCCTCTTGAGCAAGAAGAGACTTTGGCCACTGTGCCTCTCATCCCTGGAGAAGGCTTGTGCCTCCAGCAGACATCCACATGGAAAGACTATGTTTGAAACAGGCCTTCCTCTGGGAAGCTGTTCCACTTCATATCTATGTGGAAATGATACATCTAAAAAAGAATGAGTTACTCTGCAGTCTGATAGAGAATTAATAAACTCATTTTTTTGGCATGATCATGTAAGTAGGAAGAGGTGCATCAGCTGGTAGGGCTGAGTAGGTGTCCATGGCCCCATGAGCACCCCTACTGGAGGCAGTGCATCACCTTTACTCCCCAAAGGATATGGGGAGCAGTAAGAAATACATGATCCTGCGCAGGTATGTGCATGGAACCACACATCTGGGACTTTGATGGGGATTAAAAACTTGTTCCAAAACTTGCTTGCTTTTCTAAACCCAGCTCCAGGGCCTGTGTTCTGGCTGTCCCAGTTTGGTGGCTGGGCACTTATCCAGGAAGACCTGTCAAGTTTAGCAGTGATAAGCACCTGTGGTTGATAACATGGGACTCTGAACTCTGCCATGGATCCAGCTTTCAGTCTGCAACCCAGTGCTGCTATTAATGCTATTTTAACTTTCTCCTCTTTATGTAGAAAAAGCATTTCATGACTTAAATACTTCCTCTTGCCCTAGCCATGCATGGGTCCTAAATATTGGAAAGGTCTCATTAATTGTGTTCAGCCTTCAGCAACCAGTCAATCAACTAATGTGATTTTTATGGTGGAGGGACTTTTTTGGTGGTAAAGTCATACCTCAGACTATAATAAAAAATAGATTTTTTAATGAACATATTTCTTGGAAAACTAAATACATACCCCAAAGACCAGGAAAAACGGAGCAGAGAAGTAAAATCCCCCTCAAAATAACGTGAGAGAAACGGGAAAGGAAAATTAATTGTGTTGTCAGATTATTTTCCCCTCTCAAGTCTGAATAAATATCTGAGGCATTAGTAACAGGGAAGTGTCCCCTAATCTGCTGCAAATGCTCTGCTTTGTTTTTTGGCTGTATTTGAGGAATTTGGTGTCCTGTCCATGCACAACAAAATCAATCTTCTGTACAAATAGTTTTTCATAGCGATTGCACTTCACTGTCTGAGCTTGCCCAGAACTTCAAAAATATCTTTCCTAACACCTCCCCAAGCTGAGATGTAGTTTTTGGCAATCTAGGCTTCTGAGAGATCAGTCTCCAGTACATGCAGCACTTAAAAAGGATGCCCAGCAATGGCCAAGGAGAGCGTGTGTTTTGTTCAAGTGTCAAGCATTGTCAGCACATGTGCTGTGGCTCGACCCTGTGACAGCTGGGAACCAGCCAACAGCTCCTGTATGTCAAACATGCCACTTGGAAGAAATAAATGCAGACAAGCAAGCCCTGCCCTCTGGGAATCCAGAGATAGCGCCTCCACGTGTCAGAGCTGTGGCTGTGTCAGGGAGTGACGTTATCATTTCACCTCGGGGTGATGTGCAAGGTTCACACTAGTGTGCTCCCACAGACACAGCACAGCCTGGGCTGCTGGTCCTGCCCCAGCCAGTGCCACTGCAAAGACCAGTGGCTGGCCCTGGGAGGTGGACAGAGCTTGTTTCTCACTGCAAAGGGGCATGACGTTGTCTTCAGACGGAAGAAAAGGGAGCATTGACTGCAGAAGCTTTGAAGGCATGTTGCTGCTAGTCTGCTGGATGGAAGAGGAAGGCAGGCAGGCTTTCCTTGTTCTAATGCCTGGGCAACTCTGGTGTTTATGAAAAGGGTAGTGTGGAATGAATCAGAAGAGAAGATGTGAGTAAAGTGTGATGTATGTCTCTGCTGACTGCCCAAAAATGATGCCTGGTACTTGGGCTGAGGTAGAGAGAGATGATTCAGAGACAGGACTTCTGAGCTCTTACTCCTGTGTTAATACTGATTTTCTCTCTTTGCCCTCAGTAAATCACTTAATTCCTCCACCCTCTTTATTCCATAAAATGAGGTTAGTGATAGCAATTTCTCTGCTTCATAAAACGGCTGGGTATGAATTAATATTTGCCGAATAACTTAAGACACAGAAGACACGATATTAATGTGGAGGAGATGCGATTTTGAAATTGCTGGGATCTCAGGAGTGAAATAGCTGGGCATGATGGGTCTAGACTGAGGAATATAAATTAATGTCAAATTCATGTGCTGTGGACTGGAATGCTTGTGGCTGATGCAGTGAAACCCATGAGGGGTTTTCTGCAAGGTAGAGAAAAGTGTTAGTTCTGGAAATTGAAAGGAGACCACAGGTTAACAGCAAGGATCCTAGTGATGGATTTTTTCTTCCTTTTTGCACTGGCAAGTTAATGTTAAACATCAGGATTTTAAGATAAACATTCATAGCAGCAGACAAGAGTGATCTCTCCTGCTTTCTCCACCTAACATGCAAAGCCTAGTCCAGCATTTCTCCCCATACAACCAACTGGAGTGAGGGAGGTGAATTCATACTGATGGACTAGATTCTGTGCTCATCAATAAGCCTGACGTAGTTCCTGAATTAGTCTCTTAGTAATAACCTGTTTTCACCATAATTTGGAGGACAAGGAGTTCTGGCAGGCAGCTCATGAGACATACAGGAGAAAATGATTAAAAATGAGCCAAAAATATCACCATACTAGTCATGAGTCAGATCCTGACCTTTCAAATAAGTACTGCAGACAACCTGAGCTCATGTAGATGTGGGTCCCAGTGGTTGAGGTGAGAGTAACAAGGCAGCTCAGCACAGCTGGCATTTAATAGAGGCAAGAGGCATTCTGGAATGCCCCAGAGGGACACTGGCATCTGAGGGGCATGTGGGACTTCAGAGGGGTCTGTCTCCTGTGGTCTTCCCAAAGGAAAGGTCACCCCACACTGTTGAGCATCACTGTTCTACATGGCAGTATTCCTGATCAGCTCCTTGTAAACAACCTGCATCCCCTGGTTAATCTGATTAGGAAGAGAAATATATTCCAGCTTCCTCTTGATTAGCATTTTAAAGCTTTTTAAGCTCATGTCAAGTAATGTTTGCTCAGGAAAGAAGGCTCCTATAAACTCATTTCTTGTGAAATCTGCAATTCTTTGTGAAATGATACGACTGCAAGAGACAGTTTCAAAGAAAAAGTGCCTGTTGTGAGCCTTGCTACAGAACCCAAAAGCTGTCTCTGCAGTGACAGAGACACAGAGGAGGAAGGCTCTGTGGTGTGGGTTTTAAATGCCCAGCTGCTTCTGCGCCCCGGGATGAGGTTGTCGAACACTTGAGCTGCTGACCTTATCCCCTGTGTTATAGGAAAACACTTGCTTTCACTCCATTACAAACATGATGCTCACACAGATTCCCTCATCCAGCTGCTGTGAGGTCTTCTGCAGAGGCAGAGAGGAAAACCCCCACTTTTGCCCTGAGCAGAGATCTGTGGGATCCTTCTCTCCCAAGGCCTCTTTTGGGAAGCTGCTGAAGCAGGACTCACTGGGAGGTATGGGAAGAGGACCGGGCGCTGGTACCCAGCAAGGCACACAGACAGCATGGAGTAGGTGCCTCCCTTAGGGCTCCCTGCCCATGGTGGCTCTGCCAGCCTCCTGGCAGCCCTGACTTACAAAGGGGAGAGCTTTTGTGCCTTGTACCCAGGGCCCAAAGCTGTGATCCCTGCATAGGTTTGTCCATCACATCATCTTCTTGCTTCTGGGGGAGCTGGGCAGAAATCTGCCCAGACTGTGCATGCGACGGCTGTCCAGGTGGCTGCCAGCAGGAAAGGAACATTTACCAGCATTCATTCTCTGTTAATGAAAATGTCTTTTTTTAAGGTCATGGGCAAAGGAGCTGTCATGTCACATCCTGCTCTTTATGTCTCCACAGCAACTCAACTTTCCAAACATGCAGAGCAGCGATGGTCTCTCTGTAATAAATTAACTCTGCTTCATAACATCAGCACCCCGGAGGCCCTGTTCCAGGAAGGAGAATGTACAGAACAGCAGCCCATGATAAAATGGCACGGTGGCATCTGGATGCTCCTCTGTGCTTTGCTCCCACTAACGTGGGTGGTGATGCTGCCTGGGTGGTGGCGCGCCCAGCAGAGCCTGCAGGGTCTCATCAAAAGGTGGCAGATGGAAAGAATAATTAGAAATTTGTCTCAATATTTGGTTCCCAAATTCAGAGTCACCTTTTTTTGGGTCTGTGGGTGTTTGACTGTGGACGTTTCATGGCATCATGGGCACAATTTTCTTCCTCCTAAGAACAAATTACTCAGCAAGGTAAAACAAGAAAAAGATACTGATTGTTCTGATTCACAAGGAAACTATTTCCTATTTTAGCACCATACTTGCTGGAAACTGCAGTACATTTTTCTAGAGGGGTATAGAGAATGAGAATAGGTATAGATTATTCAGCATTTCCTGGGCGACTGATAATTCCTTCACAACCTTAAAATCTGTAAGTAGGTTTACGCTGCACAATATGGTGTAGAATTAAGAGATTAATCTTCATCTAATTTACATCACTTGGAAAGAGTATCTGAAAGGAAGCATATCCCTATGGTGCTCCCTGCTCCTTCAGGTATGGCAGGGTTTGTGCATGAACTGTGAGTATTTAATACACCTTTCCTGCAGGAGAAATTTCTGCCCCTGCCTTCCACACCTGCAGGCAAAAGAGGCAGATCCCACAGGGAATCATGGCTCTGAGCAGCTCTTTTAGTCCCCAAGCCCTGGGGGTTTACAAAGGGCTGAGGCTGTGTCCTGGCTCTGCAGGCAGACAAGGGAAGCTCCATGAGACCAAATTTCCCTCTGGGGGAGTGGAACTGGCAGGCTGCTGCCATGATGAGTGAGGTCTGGCTGTGCTTGACATGTGCTTCTGGTTTCCTCCTCTGGTTCGGCTTCTGCACCTTGTGAGTGGTTCTGCTTTTTGACCCTTTGGGTGGTTCTGCTTCTGCACCTTGTGAGTGGTTCTGCTTCTGCACCTTGTGAGTGGTTCTGCTTCTGCACCTTGTGCTGAAAGTGCTTGAAGCACTTAAGAGTTTCTGTAGGAGTTTAGGATTCACTTTGCAAGTAAAAGCCTTGCTACCCACGGAAGTGTAATTGCCTATTCTTGTCTGCTTTTTGAAGTCATCAAGTGTTTTCTCCCTCCTGTGAATCTTTCTCCCCTCTGTTGTTGGTAAGGCTGTTTCGCATCTCTCACTTCTCTGAGCATAGCTGTAGTACTGTGAGAACTCAGTGGCAGCTGAATCTGCCTCTGCCAGCCTCACTCACTATCCCGATAAATGATCTGCTGTGCCCAGAAAGATGCTATTTTGTGATGCTTGGAAGTGCCAATTCAGAACTGATTAAAACTCAGCCCTTCACTCCTGCATTACCCCTGAATCCCCATGGTGGGAAGGAAGCTCCTTGGCTCTGCAACCTGCTCTTTGTGTCCAGACCCTCCACCTCAGGCTTTCAACAGCTGTCACTCTGATAAGTCTGCTCAGTTCCGGAGAGAAAGACAGAAGATTCTCTAAACAGAGTGAGCAATTTTGCTTTGTCTGAGAGTTAAGTAGAGTCTAAAATGCTTCTCCACTTAACAGCTCCAAAGTATATTTTTCTCCTTGTCTGTACTCGTTATTTCTTCTCTGGGCTGTTGCGTGGCCAGGAGCGCAGTGATGCACTGACTTAGATCATCCATTTCCTGTTTTCTCCTGCATCAGGACCATACTGTTTTGAGCAGAGGACAGCAGAGCAACGTGGCTTGGTCAGATGGCAGGAGATAACACGGGTCAGGGAGCAGAAAACTATTGGAAGGGAGAGGAATTATTTAAGCATCACCAAAAGAGCAAAATGAAAGACATCTGCTGTCTAATTGAGTAATCCAGCATTAAAGATGTTCAAAAAAAGAAATTCAATATAGTCATACGTTGGTATTTCTTTTCTTGTTTCTGTGATGATCTTGGTTTGGTAGCAACTAGCCTGCAAAGAGAGGTACAAATTTAACGACTTGTTGCAATCTGCTGCCTACAGCTCTAAAAGACAACTAAATTCTCAGAAAATATCCTCGTTAATGGAAATCCTGTATGGTCTGCAATCTCAAAAGGCATCTTGATCAATACGAAGATTAGCTCATCTGCATTTATGCTCACTTTTGATTTTTGAGGACATGGTTGTCACTGTGCAGCTTTTAATGCTAAGAGCACTGAAAGCAAAGCATGTGCTCAGACATGGAAAAACAAAACATGGGGATTGGGTTATGTTAAAGGGCACAAAGCAAATGAGGCTGAGCCTAGTGGAAAGGACCAGAGGAGCTGCACACCCCATCGCCAGAGAGGGTTCCTCCTGCCATCCTACATCCCATCTGTTCAAGAGGTCAGTGTTGCTAACAGTGCCTGTTAGGTCATCCTGGAAAACTTCTTATATGGTTTTGTAAGCTCTTCCAGAAAACCTCTTTCTGTCTTTCCTGGCTTTGGAAAGTAATGGGCAGCCCTTCTATACACCCCAAGGTGGAAGAGTGTAAGAACTGGGATAGTGTTTTTCTGGCATCTTAAACAAACCCTTACGGTATCCTGGGATGTTCCCAGGAAATCTTTCTTCTACCCCAGTGACAATCAGTCTAAGCACCCAGGAAGACTTCACTTGAAGCAATTCCAAAAGCACTTTCACAGCCTTTGAAGAGCTACCTCAAGTCTTCTGGTTCCCTTTTATGTTTGATAACTTGTCAGAGTTCAGGTTGGGATTAATTCCCCTGTAAAAAAGGGACTGTTTTGATGCAGCCTGGAGAAAGAGATCTCGCATATTTCAAAGCATTTGAAACAGGCCAACAAATGCAGACAACAGCATCAAAGCCAACATGATATTCTCCTGGTATAATGTACATGATTTAGTAGAGGAAGCAGATTTCATAAGACACTTGTTTCTGAAGGAGAATACAAACTCCTGCAGCATTTCTCTGCCGTTCCCACACCCTGAGCTCAGTTGATGATTGTGAGCACCTCTGTCAGCCCAGGACAGGATGCAGGGAGCTGAGCAAGCTCAGCTCTGGTCTGGGCCCCATATGGGAGACTGGTGAACACTTGGTAAGCTCGAGGCTGGCATGTTCTTGAAATGATTTAAAAGTTCTTTGGAATACTGTTACACTGAACAGCTTTTCATTTTAATGCATTGACTTCTAGAAAGGAGGCATGAGCTGACATGGCTAAAACCCATTGTTTAACCTAGATTTGAAGTTCTGAATACTTATTGTTTATCTTCAGACCACCCCAGCATCTTGAGGATGGCATCCAGCAGTCAAAGCTACAGACTGATTCAAAGCTGTTATTGGAAAAATAGATGCTTTTGGATTAAAAATGCCTATGTAAGAAACTTGAATGTTATCCAGCAGAAAGACTTGGCCAAGCCCTGCCACCTCATCTCCACAAAGCAACTACATATTAAAGTGCTCATTAAATGAACACTATCCAGTTGTGGTGGTGAAGAAATGGAAGGCCTCATGGGGAAATGGCACTGGACTGTGTAAATGAAGACTGTCATGAACTGGACACATATGCAGCAAGGATTCATGTTGCATGAGAAATCTTCACTCTGCATGTATCCGTTGTTGTGGTTTTGGCTTTGCAGCCTTGGCAAGCATTCTAGCAGGGCACCTTCCTGCAGCTGTAATTACAGGTAAGCTTGAAATAGTTCAGAGCCCAGGGAGGATGCTGTGCTTTGAGGCTGTGGTGTTCCCTGCTTTGCTGCAGGAACTTGTTAGCCCAGGTCCTGGTGAAAAGCCACTGATGGGGCACTGCTGAGCACGAGTCACCAGAAGATCTGTGGCAACGCTTAAGTTACAGGATGCAGTTATTTTGCTACTCCTATTTCCCCATGCATACACACATTTTCTTTTTCAAATCTTCCTTTCAAGCGTGTTGTCGGTATGTATGATCCAATCAAACATTAAGGAGAGGAGAAAATTCCTTGCTGAGCAGCCTGTCAGAAGCATCTCACAGCTTAAGGCCTTCAGCCTCCTCGCTGTGGCAATGAAGATACTCAGATGGCTTTGTAAGTTGCTTCCATCGCTTCATTGCAGTCCTGATTGACTGTAGCAGAAAACACTGGCATGATTAGGAGATGCGGAGACAGAGCTGCCTCAAACACTACCCCTAGCTTTAGCAAATCTTTTCTGGCAACGAGCTTCTCACACATGAGAAAGCTTTCAATTTATTATCATGTGAACTGCAGCAAAGCAGAATATTGGCCTGTTTGTTCACATTTCTGTAACAGCCATTTCTATACCTTTTCCTCTTCTGAGGTAAACAAATATTGTTTCCTGAATTAGACTGGGAGGGCTTAGACTGCAAGAATAAGCAGACAGTACCAGCCCTGTGGGGTATCTCTGCTCTTGTATGGGGTCTCCAATGTTGACAACAGATGATTGTTTTCATGACAGAAGGATTTTAGGGTTCAGGTCCACAGATCAGTTTAGGCTGATCTAAGCCAGCCATCCCTGCATCTCAGCAAGCCACAGCAGTGAACAGGGTCACTGACCTGCACTCTTTTTTCCCCACTTAGATTATACCCTGTTGATTAGCTCAAATGAACTGAATAGAAAAAGAAAAATTGCTCCCTAGGCCAAGCACTTGGCAATAAATTTTCTATACAAAAAGGAAATGCCTGTCTCTTCAGTTTTAAGTGTTCATATTCATACACCAACAAAGAGCGATTCATGGTATTCTTCCTCCGCAGCTATTCATTTGCCTCTGGGAAAGGTTTGGCTTCTGTGCTTGCCAAGTTAATCAGTGAAACAGAAAACACAGAACATCAATATGCATTTAAATCCCAGGCACTCTATAGCCACAAAGAAAAGAAAAAGATGTTTGAAAGATGCATCCACCTGATCCCCATGGCCACTCAACAGTAAGTGCCTCAGTCTAGGGAGAGAGAAGCAGAGGGGACTTTTTCCATTTGAAGTTTCCTGACTGAGATGTCAGCTAGGACATGAAAAAAATGGAGGAAGAATGGATAGGAAACAAGTTCCAGATTGTGTAAACCCCAAATGTATGAATTAATCCATCACAAAGTGTAATTAAGCACTGGGTTGCCAGGGTGGCTGGTGAACAGACAATTTGGGCAGAGGTCCCAGTGCTGGCCTTGGCACCAAGGAGGATGGCATTAAGCTGGCCAAAGGCTTTGAAATCTTGCTTCACGTTTCCTTCTGCAGCAGCAGCACTTCACTTGGTGTCTGTATGTTTGCTCACCATGAGACCCTGCAATGTGCGGATCTCTGATGCCAAATGCTCTGCAGCCTCACATCAGACATTTCAGTGTTCGAGAGGTGCTGGTGCAGTGTGGTGGCATCAGGGAAGGAACAGGTGCTCCCCTATGAGCATCTTTTACCCAAACCCTGCTCTTTTCACCTCTATCCCAGGCAGTTTCTGGGAAAAGCCATGCCCTTGGCAGCAGAAGACCCATAGGATGGTTAGTGCCACCTCCTCTCGCTAAACATTACAAAACATTACAAAAGGGTTTTTTACTTTTTGCTTTCATCTGGAAAGGGAGGAACCCCACAGAACTGATTTAGTCAGTCCCTCGAGTGAGAAAGTTGAACAGAAGCAGGAAATCAGCATTCCTGAAGCTTCTCCTTGTACCTCAGCTTCAGAGGGCTGACATCTCACCTGTGCTGACAGGTACCAAACAGCTGAACAAAGCTCCCCTAAATCCAAGGAAAACTGGGAGAAATAATTTTGAAGCTTCACTTGAACCCAGTGGCAAAGAGAACAATTTTCACCTTGGCTGGAGAGGGGAACCAGCCGCTGCAGAAATCCCATGGCCTGAAGGGTTGTGTCTGCTTTTATTTTTCACAGAAAACAGCATACTAATACAGCAAAGAAGAGCAAATCCACCCCAAGCTTACCCACCAGTGAAATACATACTGATGGGCTTTAACTTCGCCCTGTGTGACTGTTTCCATGTGAGTAAGTTGTACAAAATGTTGCAGGTGAACCAGCCAAAGTCTGCACATTTAATATGCTTTGCCTAATAATCAGAGCTAGGAGGAGCCTTCACGGGGGACGCTGGCTGGCTGTGTTACATAGCCATATGCCAGGTGGGTGGTTTGTGTTTATTTCTTGCCTGGATTGTTTAGGATCCTGTACCAGTAAGGAAAGAAATGGAAAATCACTACCTTGACCGCAATTGTTATGGGAATTGGAGTCTCCAAGCAGCTCTGGAACTCTTCCTGTACTGCTTGATCCCACATCCCGAGATCACTGCTCAGTGCTCTTATTTAGCTATTTAGACGTGAGATTTCGAGGCTCCAATTTTTCCAAATGCTGCATTTTGATAAGACACTCAAGCCCCTGAACTGTTTATTTGCCTAAAAGTGTAGAGGTGCAGGTGCTGCATAACTACATGCCTGAACTGAGGTATTTTTCCAGTACCTGAAGGCCAGCCCTCTGGGAATGTCCCAGCACTGCTTGGTAAACCCGTGGCTTTGCATAACATGGACAAATGCTCATTTCAGATCAGTGAAGTCATTACTGTTTCACTGCAGCATTTTCCCTGAAGAACTTCAGTGAGCCCACAGCCCTGCTCTGGTTGTCTGTGTTTCCTATGCAGGTAGACTGCTGCAACCCTGGGACAGTCAATTGTCCATTCCTGGGGCTGCCCCGTGCCATGTCTTGCAGCAGCTGAGCTTCTTCAAGAGCCTTTGGGGAGAAACCCAGCTGAAATCTACCTGGGGACCCAAACTGGCTGTAGGTAGTGGTTGTCCTCAGCCATGTTGCCTCCTTCAACCAAGATTTTCCTGTAAAATGAAGGTTTCTGGACTTTTCCTCCACTCAATCACACTCCTCCACATGTGTATTAATCCTATTTTTCAGGCTGCTTGGAAGGGAAATTGGATGTAAAATAACCAGAATTGCCTCTGGAGCCTCTTTTAGAAAGGATGCCACATTTGTTTTCCTCTGTTCCCTTGTGGCAAGGCAGGTTTTAAAAAGCCTGATAATTAGTAATTTTGTATTTGAGCTCTTTAGACCTCCTGGGGAAGTGCCATTTGGAGTATGCTCTTCAGATTTCATTCTTACCATTTCATCACCTCTTTTGACTGAAAACCAAATGCTTCAGAGTGAGTGACTGTCAAACACTCAGCCCCCTCCTTTTCTCCTTTCCTGGTTGTTTTTGCTACTGCTTCCACTGTTTGCAAATACAGAGCGATGCACTGCTCAAATCCCTCCCGTGACCCACTGAATATCAGCTTTGTAAAGGCTTTTGCCCCTGTCCTCTCTTCCTTTGGTCAGAGCTGCATGAAAGGACAGAGTTTTGAAGTAAATGCATATTTTACCACTACTTCTTGAGTCTCATCTTCCTTAATTCCTCTCTTCCTTCGGTATGTGAGTCATCCCAGCAAACTTACGATGCCTTTAAAATAATCAGGCCTTTAAAGGGAACAGACATGATGAGCCATTAAAAGATGCCATTATCCAAAAGCCAGGAAAATGTACAGCAGATGTTAAAGTGATACCTGAGCTTTCCTCACCTTGTCAAAGGCATCTAAATCTCAGGCTTTGCCTCCTTGGCTCATGACACATGAGGTGTAAATGAGCAGTCCCTGTTGTGTCTGCTGGCTCTCTTGCCTCCCGGTCTCAGGC
Source organism: Nestor notabilis (assembly GCF_000696875.1). Classification (NCBI taxonomy): domain Eukaryota; kingdom Metazoa; phylum Chordata; class Aves; order Psittaciformes; family Psittacidae; genus Nestor; species Nestor notabilis. The sequence goes on along the minus strand of NW_009913794.1, from coordinate 4,784 downwards.
ATGACCAGAAGGGTTCAAATAGACAGTTTCTGTGGCAAAGTCTTGCCTGCAGAGTTTCAGCTTTTTGACCTCTGATCAGCAATGCGCTCACAGGCAGGTTTAGTTCTGAGACCATGAAAGAGTTCTGAACTTTCCATCAAAGGCTCTTTGCTAACTCAGTGAAGAGTGGTTTTAAATGTAGTTTTTGCATGGTGTCACCTGAACTTGGGATTGTCCCTGTTTACTGCTTCTGTACCTTCACAGGCAGGCTGAAAGCAATAGGTCATGCCTGGTGTACCTATGGGTAAGCCACAGTCAGAGATGAAGAAATACATGTGCACAGTAACAGTTGCATGTACATCACACACAAAAATTACTTACCCTTTCCACTCATTGTCAAGTCACTTTTTCCAGCAATGAGTTTTCTGCTAAGGAAAACATGGTTGGTTGGTTGGTTGGTTGGTTTTTCTGTCCTCTTTCACAGACAGTCAAGAAGAATTAAAGCAGAACCTCCTAAGAAGAAATTATGCCCTAAGGGGATGTTAGACGATTAGAGGCTTCTGGAGCCAAGAGTCTACCACAGCAAAGGGATATACAGTCTTCAAAAACTGTTGGTCTTCCCACACATATGGACTGTTCTGAAGAAGGCCAGAAGATTGCTGACCCGAGCATTGAGCCAAGCACTGGTAGGAACGGGCTGGTCTCATTGTTACCTGTTAGTTTTCCTATCACAGTGGAAATCATGTGGCTGGCTGTCAGGCAGGAATTGAACATGCTGTCAGTGGCATTCTGTGTGGTTTCAAGGAGAAACAAAAAAGAGGAAAAAATGAAATAAAAAATCAAGGCTGAAGCGCCAGACCCTAATGGAGTCACTAGACAATACCCATCAGTTCAAGGAGAAGACAGACTTACAATGTCATATTAGATTTCTTTGTTCTGTTGCGCAAGTCTTTCAACTGAAAATTCAAAGATCATCAAATTAGTTCTAAAGCTTTTCTTTTCCAACCACTCTGAAGTTCCATTATTAGTAGCTATTACATACTTGCCATTTGTATTTTGAATAATAAAGTCCAAATTGTAACTGTCCACTGAAAATCAAATGCAATTGCTATTGCATTGTTGCTCTTATTTCTCCTATTGAAGCCCATTTTGTAAAACCAACCCCTCCACCCACTTACTTGTGATGAATTTAAGTGCTACTATTTAGAATATATGCTAATGGCAGAGTCTATTCTGAAATGATGTGTTTGAAAGCCCTGTGCCTGTTTAGGTGTGCAGCTAATGCTAGCTCCTGCTCTGACCCTGGGGTAATTGTGCCTGCATATTACAAGGAGATTAGTTTGTGCTTCCCAGTTCCTGCCACCTGAATTTTAATTTAACTTTGGATAGCAGATGAGTTTAAGATTTGGTTGCAGCTTCAGTTTTAAATGTGAAGCACCAGTTGTTTAGGAATCTGGCACGTTTGTCCCAGGTGAGCACAGCCTTCATGAGGCTGCTCCAGCTGGGGCGGCCTCGTAGTCCAGAAGTAGTGAGCCAAACTCAGATGAAGCACTAACATGAAGGGAAGCAGTCTGGTGCAGAAGATCGTGCCCTGCAGCTCAGAAGTTATTAATTCAACCCCCAGCTCTGCCGCCACCACCTTCAGTAAACCTGAGCTGGCTTTTGAAACATGTGTCTCAGGAGGGAGAAAAGGCGAGTGACCTACACATTGCCTGACTGTGCATGTTAAACAACACATGTGGGTATAAGGCTGAGTAATAAAAAAGGGACTCAGCTATATCTTTTATGCCTTAAATTCTGACTGTGACAATAGATATCAGTATCTGAGAGCAAAAGAAGGAGTTCTTACAGCTCATCTGTTACAATGCCTCTGGTGCCTGCGTATCTGTGGTACTATTAATTCATCTGTCTAGAGGGCATCTAGCCCTCCAGGAAACAAAAGACCTTCTGACATTTGAAAGTGAGATACAAGAAGGAAAGATATTGAATGTCTCTAATATTTCCAGTCTTCAAAGACTCCACAGAGACAGGCAGGTAACTTGAATTTTGTCCGAGAAAAACAGGCAGAAAACTCTAAGCAATTTTATTCCACACAACAGCCATTACTGCTCCTAAAACATTTTCTGGGAAGTAAAAAAGCAGAGAGGTGTCAATCAGACACTTGCCTAATGACATGGGAAGCAAAGGACTAGCTCCTTTGAGCATCTGCGGGACAGGAGATGGTTCCTGGTCAGTCCCTTCCTCTTCCCTTTTCACCAAGCATTGAGGCAGGAACACAGGGCAAGAGGAAAAGCCAAGGGGAGCAGCGGGCATCAGCTTCCTACCGGGCATCACACCTACCTTCAATCTGTAAACAAATTAAGTAGCAAGGCATAAGTGGGGAATAGCAGGACCAATTGCAAAGGGAAAGGTCTCCGTCCCCATTCAGGAGGGTTAATGAGGATTATTGTCTTACAGAGGAAGACTAGATTCAGCAATTGTAATGAATCAAGTCTTAATTCTTCAAGCAGCAAGTGCTAGAGTGTTTCAAGGGGTTCTAGCACAAATCAGTAATAAGATAATTTGCACCTGAAGGAAGATAACATGCCTGGGATTTTGCTGCAAATTTGATTAGCCTAAACTCATAGCTTTTCTCTTTGGACATCCTTGCAATTATAAAGCCAGTAATAATGTGTGCCAGGCAAGAAATATATGAGAAGATAATGAAATGACTCTTCAGATGCATGGGAATCTCACAGTCATAATGAGAATAACTTCAGGGGAAAAACCAAGCAGAAGCTTATCAGATTGCCTTGTTATAATGGCAATAGATGTACAGCATGTCCTTTCTACATCCCTCAGGCAAGAAACTCTGTATAGTAAATGCAAGACTTCATTTTGCTTCTGCTGAAAACAACTGGAGTTATGCCATAGCCTTGAACTGGAGCAGCTTTGAGCACCTAGGAAGCAATAAACACAAAAATCTGGGCAAAGAACCGGTTCCCTGGAAACACACACATCGAATGCACGTATTTTTCCTTCCTATCTCTATCTAGGCTCTCTTTTTCTCCTGTTTACTATGAAGATCATCAGTGGTGTTTCAAAAGGCCTCTGGCTGCTGTGGTGCAAGCTGCGATGCTTAGTCTGCTTCACGGCAAACAGATACCCAAACTGGGGAAAAAAAAAGAAGAAGAAATTAAATTACCATCACTTGCCTTGACAGAGGTTACAGCCATGGCTGGAGACCTGGGTGCGTGCCAGAGCCAGTACGAGTGATCCCAGCACAGCTCAGTGAGCATCCAGGAGCACAAGGACCAATTGCTCCAGCCCCATGTGGGGCTCTATGGCTACCAGCATATCTGGCATTGGGCACACGCTGTGTTAACTCTTCCCAGCACCACCTCAGCTTCCCAGGATCAGGAAACTGAGCTTGGGGATGCTTCTGGGTTATTGTTTTTTGATTCAGTAGGAACAGCTACTGGGCACTAGTCCATTTCCCCAGAGAAAAACTGGAGACACCAACTGCTGATTCTAACAGCATGCAGAAAAGGTGAACTTAATGCCAGAGATCAGGACAGATATTAGGAAGCTTGTGTATAAAAATTCTAAATGCACTATTAACTGGAATTAGCAATAATTAGGTAATTTGGAAAACAAAAGTGGTGTCATTGTAACTGACAGGACTACCAACAGATGCGCGTTGGACTGGACTGCTGAGACCTCTGACTCATGAGAAATTCGAATTATTGGCTCCACATGTCAGTGTGTGACCTTTTTACCCATAAACAAAATTCTGGATCAAGCAGGAGGCATGTTCTCTGTGTCCCATGTCCCTCCCATGCATTCCCCATCTGGGCAGCTGGCCATCAGCTGAGCGTGACACAGCTGCAGTGGTGCCAGGAAGACATGGGCAGTGGGAAAGGAGCCACAGGCAGGATCAAGAGATCACAGAGGCCACTGTGGGCAGAAAACAAAACCTTCTTTCTTGTTTCTTAAGTAAGGTGTGACACACACAGCTTGCAGAATGAGAAAGATGATAGTTCCAAAATGTTGCCTAAAATCTTTGCCTGAAACCTAAACTGACTTTCTTCTTTTTTTACATTTCTCTGTCAGCATCTATCAAGAGGATTCCAGATGTGAGAAAACACTTATTTAAGAACAATTTGCCAGTGCTGAAAATCCACCAAGAGCCTCGGATCTAAAATTCAGGCTTGGGAAGTTTTTTGTTTCTTTTTGCCATTAATTCCAGTTACATTGTCACACACAGGTGGCTCTGTTACCAGAGCAGGCACCGAGAGGCCCATGCTCAGAGCCCACCGGGGCTGCTTTGCACCCGCAGCCCTGCAGCATGGTGATGGGCTCTGCTCTGCAGCAGTTACGGTGCGGCTGCAGACACCGCAGCTCTGCCTGTTGCTTCGGTCCTTGGTGGTGAAGGGATGGATGTGTGCAACGTGTCCCCTTTGGCTTGGATGTTGCGATGGTGTTATGTGGATTGGGTGTGGGGAGTCCTTTTCTGTTGATGCGAGTGAAGTTTGTGGAGATTGATGATGAACGTGGATTTGGATGGTAATGAGAAGTCAACACCAAGGTCTTCCTGCGCTTCCACTCGTGTTTTCCAAGCCCCCGCTGCCGGCACAGGGGCACGGTGCTGCCTTCCCGCGCCTGCTGGGCTGGGGATTAACACCGGGAACCAGCCACGTTGTTCCGGCGGGACCCCGGGACGCTGATCGCGCTCCCGCGAATGACTCCAGAGAGGGGACGGGGGCGGGAGGGCGCCGCCCCGGGGCTGCAGTTATGAATGGAGCGGTGGCCACGCCCCCGAGCCC